>NC_080561.1:26573563-26873563 GCF_030253575.1 Rhododendron vialii
ATATTTACACCGGCGGTGTAAAAAATTTATTTCCTTTAAAAAGATGCCTCTTTTGAATTGTTACCTTCCTTCCCAAATTGTGCAATTACTTTAACATCTTTGGTGACCAAGCGTTTGATTCTTCTTCGAATACGCAAACTGTTCCATCGGAAAATTAATAAAAATAGAAAAAGAAAAAAATAAGAATCATGAATACCTCAAAAAGAAGAATAGAAAAAAAACAAAACAAAAAAAATCACGATTTCTAGCGATGATAGTTGATTCAATCCGCCTTTGTCTCTTGCAATAAGCTCTTTGCAAGATAATGGCCGTTTTCGATTGCGTTGGGCAACCTTTGGATTAACATTCTCATTATTCATCTCGTAAATGAGACACAATAAAAATGAAGATATTTACCGCAAAAAACAAAAAAACGAAGAATAAAATCGGAGCAGCGGCGTAAATAACCAACTAACCTGAAATGGTTTGAAGCAGCAGTGTCGGCGTTGGACTTCAGGTTGGTGCATGTTGTGCAGCAGTGAGGTGCACAACACTGTGTTGCACACCTCTGAGCCATCGGATAATGCATCCGATGGCTCGGATCTCATCTTGGCAACCAACGAGAGTCGTTTCTCGCCGACATGAGATTCGAGCCGTCGGATGCACAATCTGACATCTCAGAGGTGTGCAGCATAGTGCTGCGCACATCACTGCACAATATCATCCCTAATTTGTCGGCATTGGTGTTAGAAAGGTCGAGGAGAGAGAGCAGGGGGAGGGGTGAAATACTTATGGTTATATAGTTTTAGTAGAGGAAGAGGCATATTAGGAATACCGATTTTATAAATCATGGACCGAAAATTGAATTTGTAATTTGGAACTCGATCCCGATTGAAGTTTTGGTCCAATAATTAATTGCCCAAAAATCCGTTTCTAATTTATATATATATATATATATATATATATAGACACACACACACACACCACGGATCAAGTGAGGGATCCCTCACTTTGTTAAAATACGGGACTTTCATTTCCCGATCAAATTTTGAAAATTCGAACCGTTCAATGTGTGCGTGATTTTAAGGGTCCCCGCGAGAAATCAGCAAAAAAAATGACCGGGAAGGGCTTCATCCAAGCAGTTTTTTTTTGAACCGTTCAATAAAAACTGCTCGGATGAAGCCCTTCCCGGTCATTTTTTTTGCTAATTTCTCTCGGGGACCCTTAAAATCACGTTCTGATCACTTTGAGCGACTCAGATCATCGAAATTCAATCGGGAATGGGAGTCCCGCATTTTAATAAAATGCGGAATCCCTCACCGGGACCTGACTGTATGTATGTATGTATGTATGTGTGTGTGTATATATATATAAGTATGCTTGAAGGGATTGGAGGAAAGTACTCCAAAGGGGAATTCGGTGGAGAGTGGGAAATGGTAGAAGAAGTATCGGAGTGGCTGTGGACCAATGGATTCCGCGACCGACTAGGTCCTGTTCGGCAAATAAGTCAATTGGCTTAATTTTTTTGTCTTTAATCAAATTTTTTTTCGTATTTGCTAGTTTTTCGTCAACTTTTTGGAGATTATTGCATCATCATGACAAGATGAATCTAAAAAGTAAAAAATTACGATCGAAACCTAATTTTTTTGAATAAAGACAAAAATAAGCCAATAAATCAAATTTTCCGTCTTTATTTAAAAAAAATTGAATTTCGATCATAATTTTTTACTTTTTAAATTCCTCTCATCATGACGATGCAATAATTTTAAAAAAATTGATGAAAAACTAACAAATACGAAAAAAATTTGAATAAAAATAAAAAAATAAGCCAATTGACTTATTTAGCCGAACGGGACTACTTTCAAACCAAGATGGGTGGCTTGATCGATCGATCGATTCAGAGGGGAAGGATATGCTGGTTTGTGATCTCATTGATGAAGCAGCATCCACACTACTACAATAATTGTAACGACCCGGATTTTTGACCCAATTTTTTTTAATACAAATTTATATTTTTAAATTTCTAATTCAATAATTAATTAGATTGAATAATTAAAATATATTATTTTGTGTATAATTGATATTATTTGCACTATTGAATAAGATATGTATTTAAACTTTAGATATATAGGGAATCAGTGATTCATATTCATCTCTTATCTTTCCTATCTAAACCCTAAGTAGAACTCTATTCAAACTAACTCTCCACTTCTCTATCTCTCATCCTATACATAAAAGCGTCCACATACATTAGAATTGAAAACTCCCCCCAAATGTGGCACTTGTCTCCTATCCTTTTGTCATTATCAGTATCTCTCTCCTTCCTCATTCCACCATTTCTACACTTATCCTCTCACCTTCTTACTACCTTATTCTCTCTCATTATACATACCCACATAAATCCAAAAATTGAACACCAGTATATTATTTCACTTCCAATTCTATTGTTGAGTTTAGAAGAGAGAGAGAGAGAGAAAGAGAGAGTTGTGGCCATAGGTGTGTGCACACCGTGAGTTTCGTGGGCACACCGCTGCTGCGGGCCCTATCAGAGTGCCGCCGGACGCTGCTTCGATATTTCAAAACCACCATGGCGATCTACGGACTCCGTACAACACTTATCCGGACTTAGAATCGCGTTTGAGGTAGTTTTCCGGAAACCCGAAACCTTTATCTGCATTTTAACGGAGTTACTTAGATTTAAAGTTTATTGAAGATGATGACCTGCTGTTAAATTGTCAATTTATTTTTAGCCCTATTTATATTAAAATTTAGTCCGGTTGTGCTAGAATGATTAGTGTTATACCCTGTGAAAATTTATGATCGTTTAACAAGAGTTTGATTGTGAAATTATTATTGATGATGCATTATTGATTTGTATTGAGTGAACGTTTACGTGTTTAATAAATTATTGGGGTAGATAAATGTTTATGAAATATTCACAAGAATATTTTACTAGTAAAAATTTATTTAGATTGTAAACAAGAAATATTTTAGATTATATATTAGTTAATCTTTAACTTTAATAAATATTAACTAGAATAGCCTCTCATAATTTTGTTGTTATAAAAATTTCATATTAATATTTAATATAGTTAGTAAATACTAAATTTTGCAATAAGTATTTTTTTTTTCAATAAAAAAAATTAGTTTGTAAAATCTATAAATAGTATGAGAGTTAAAGAAAATGTTTAAATAGTAGAAATGTTTTATAAAATTTCTAAATGAGAGAAATAGACTTAATTTTAAGTGTAGTAATTAATTGTTTGACTGAATATTATTTTGTTACTCGCATGATAAATTCTATGACATGATTAATTTTATCGCATGGTTATGTGTTGTTAGTACTTTTAGTTGAAATATTGAACCGTGTGATATTTTGTTGTGGCTGTAGATTGGACAAATAGGTTCCCCGGGTGGTTACGAGTAGTGACTCATGTAGACGATGTTAAGTAAATGGAAATTGATAAAGTGTTGGAAGTGTGATTGTGTGGATTGTGATTTGAGCCATGGTGATGGCAATGGTAACCTATGGGCCCGGTGTTGTGACGCTAACGTATGATACGTCATGGGAAGTTTCTCTTCGAGGAAGAGAATGGGTCCCATGAGACGGTTATAGTTAGTGAGACGTTAATGTATGATACGTCATGGGAAGTTTCTCTTTGAGGAAGAGAATGGGTCCCATGAGACGGTTATAGTTAGCGTGGTCGATCCTCCTGTTATAGTCTTAAGTGAGAACATACTCGGTACATAACTTAGGTGAGCTCACCTAGGACCCTGGTGCAGGACAAGCAAGAGGAATGGTGGACCCATGAGACGATTGTAGTTAGTGGATGTGGGAGGAAAGGATCTCGCGGAGAGAATCCTTAGATTACATGTAAGATGATGGATAGTAAAGAAAAAGACGATGTGTTATTATTTTGTACTTTCGGTGTATTATGAATTATTATATTGTTGATCTGCATATTGTGGTATTGGGTTTTAGGATTTCTACTTAGTGAATTATCACTCAGGATACGTTTGTATCCTGGCAAATCGTTTGCTTCGGCGTTCAATTTGCTAGAGTGTGCAGGATTCCACAGTGGAGCAGTTGATATAGGTGGGACCCCTGGAACGGAGTCTGGCCAACGTTGCTTGGAATTCGTGTCAAAATTAGAGTCGCTCTGGAGTTGCTTTTATTAAGTAAATGTATATAGATTTTTGTATTATTTTGAAATTGTAATTTTTGTATAAGGATAAATAAGGGCCTAATAGTTTGTAAAATTCAGTGTATTTTAGGGCTAATGCTTCCGAAATCTCTTGAGAAATCGGGGCGTTACAATAATCGTAAAAGATGACAATTTAAAAGTGTCATTAAACGTGAAAGATGACAGTTTCAAAACTGTCATCTATGGAGCTGTCATTAAAAGTCTGAATCTTAACATCACGATTTGAAACTGTCATTAATATCTATAAAGATGACGCTTTATAAACGTAATTGAAAGTAAAAGATGACAGTTGTGAAATATCATTAAAGTGCTTGAAATTGTCATTATTATCTGTAAAGATGACGGTTTACAAACATAATTGAAAGCAAAAGAAGACAATTGTGAAACGTCATTAAAGTGCTTTAAAGCCGTCATCTTTTGTAACGACCTGCTCCCGCAAACCCCATCAAACCTCCCAGTGAGGTCACCCATCCCAGGATTACTCTAGTGCGAGCACACTTAACTATGAAGTTTCAATTGGCTTTGGCACCCTCATCGCTTTAAAAGTCCTTGTACAAGATAGAATGACGATATATTATTTATAACACATAACTTAGACTTCATCAAGCGATGTGGGACTACCCTCAGTTGACTCTTCTGATCATCGATCAGACAGCCCCTCGCACGGGTCCCAACTATGCTCAAGCCAGTTGACCACTACCTGGAACTCCTCAGGGGTAGGGCGTCACAATCTTTCCCACTTAGGAACACACGTCCTCGTATGATGTCGAGATTCTGTCTCACATTTCTGGTTGATACAGGCTCTGATACCATATGTAATGACCCGCTTCCGATTTGAGACTTCAAAGCAACAACGCTCATAGATGGCGCCGTTTTCTCCAAAAATAAATTTTTGTTCTTCAATGTCACTTATAAGAAAAAACTGACATTAAAAAGAAAGAATAGTCATGTCACTATTTTACAAAGTGACATCATAAATATATTAGATAACAGTTTAGGAGAAAACTGACATTAAAAAGAAAGAATAGTTATGTCACTATTTTACAAAGTGACATCATAAATATATTAGATCACAGTTTAGGAGAAACTGACATTAAAAAGAAAGAATAGTTATGTCACTGTTTTAAAAAGTGACATCATAAATATATTATATAATAGTTTTTTAGATAACTGACATTATTTATTTATTGCAATCTTTTTAATTACGGTTTTTTCAAAAACTGACATCTTTTCACTTTTTCAAGTGTCATCTTTTAACAATATTGTAGTAGTGCCAAGAGGTGGTGAATTGATCGGGTTAAGGATATTAATTTTGTGGGAGGAGGAAGCTAATGAGGTTCTTCTATCCATGCCTATTAATTCGTCTCACGTAAAGGACTGGAGGACAATCCAGTCTGGTATTTTACGCCTAACGGCATGTATTCTGTTAAATCTGGGTATGAGCTGGCCCCCTCCACATGAAGCGTAATGGCATGCATGTTGGGAAAGCGAGGTACTGGGGAGTCTAGCAGGAGGGAGGAGGATAAAAAGATTTGGAATGTAACTTTGGTCGCTGGGCCTACGTCGGGGAAAATCAAGCATTTTTTATGGAAGAGCTATCACAACATTCTTCCGGTCCAAGAGATTTTGTTCAGAGGAAGGTTATACAGAGAGAGATAACCCATTATGTCCAGTTTGTTTGGATGAGCCCGAAACCACTCTTCATTTGTTCTCGCGCTGCAAATTTGCTCAAGCAGTGTGGAAATCGTCCTCGCTAGCGCTGCATTCTAACGGTTGAGGGGCTGTGGATTTTCAAGGGTGCATGGTTCACCACTTTACTAGCAAGATGGAAGGGAGGCGAGGATAGTGATTGGGCAAGTTCCACTACAAAACGAAAGGCCTATTGCGAGGAAATATGGCGAGAAAATCATATTTCGTTGCTAAAAATACATAATCAACGAGGAAATTTAATTACATCGTCTTTTCTAGAGAGGAAATACAGTATTTTCTCGCCAAAGGTCTTTTCTAGCAAGGAAAAACAGATTACGTTGCCAAATGTAACTTTTTGGCGAAAAAAAATTTCATTGCCTTTTCTTGGACTCGTTATTTTATTTTTTTTATATGTCTTACCATCATGATATTACAAATACATATGAACATTATTAATCAACTACATAGTTCCATACCATTATTAAATTTATTTAAATAAAAAGGTGATGAACGGGGAAAAATAGTTTTCTTGCCAATTGCATTGAATTGATGAAAAATATGTATTTCACTAATTATATGCATTCACTTTGCCCCAATTGAAATTAATTGTTAACAGTGTCAGTTTGTTCAAATTGTAATAAAACTTATTGTTTGAATAAAATATTTTTAAGGACATGCTAAAAAAAAAGTTCATCCCATAGTTATAAACCCAATTAAAAAGGACCGGTGTTTATGGCTTTGGTTGGTCTCGAATGTCTTGGGTAGTGTGGAGATTAAATAATTTTAATTTTCTTTCAGTCCTTATCCTTTTAATCTTTATAATATTGCAGAGATTAATAAAATTTATTTTGCTGATTAAAAAAAAAAAGGATCGAGCACACGGATTATAAGTTTGGGGATGAATGATAAATGCATTCAAAAAACAAAAGGGATATATGGATTGCTTTTCGTAGAGTAATTGGTTATTCCATAAAAAAAATTTAATGAAAAGCAAAAAAATAAAGCACTTAATAATTGCAGTTATGTCATATTAAAAAATATCTCAAAGTTAGATAGTCACTAATCTATTTCCAAAACATGTAACATTAACCTCATTTAAAAAGAAACATAACAAATTATTATTTTCAAATGTAGTTGAGTTAAGATTGCTAGGGACGGACATACGTAGTAAGAGTTAAGATTGCTAGGGACGGACATACGTAGTAAGAACGATTCACCCGCTAAAAATGTCATATTTGCAAAAATTTAAAGTGCTCAAACTAATTTAGGCACTACAAAAGGTTACTAAACTCAAATAGAATTAAAATTAAGTATAAAATAAACAAATTTAGAAAGGTATAAAGATTTATAAAAGGTATATAAAGAAAACATTAAATAATAAAAAAATCAGTAAAAGCGAATAATATTAAAGATCTAAGAAAAAGTTTAAAGAAACACTACAAATGGACTAAAATTAGAGAGAAAAAGGCTTAAAAAAACAAATCTAAAGAGGTGAAAAAACAAAAACAAAAAAACAAGGGTTATATATAAAAAATGGTAAATGTTTGCATTGGAAAGAAAGCTGTTGAGAGATGGATGGAGCACATGCCTCCACAGAGGAGGCCATGGTTTTAATTTGCGCGCTAGCAAAGGACCTAGGAATTATAGTGTTTTTAGTTTCAAGACTTTTAGCGAGGAAATTTTTTCTCTCCTAAACTATAATGGCGAGGAATAAATGGCGTTAGTTTAATGAGGAAACTAAATCCTCGCTTATTGTGTAAACATGGCGTTAGTTTAGCGAGGAAAAACTATAGCGAGAAAAAAATTCCTCGCCAATTGTGTCGGAATAGGCGAGAAATTTTTTTTTTCCTCGCAAATATCTTTTGAGACGACCTTTTGGCGAGGAAAATGGGCAAATATATTTTGCAAGAAAATCAGAAACTTTGGCGAGAAAACTAAATCCTCGCTATAGGCCTTTCATGTTGTAGTGTTCATTAACATGTGCAATTGCTTGACGTATCTGAAAGTGCAGGAATGATATCGTGTTTTCGGGGAGGAAGTGCGAACATCAGATCGCGGTCAACATTGCGATAAAGGATCTATGCTGTGGAGTTTTTGAAATCTCATAAACGAGATGGATATTCGAGGACGTACGGCGAGGAAAGATAGGAGTGAGGATGAACTACAGCGCTGGAGTCCAGAGAGTCGGGTAATTAAGGTCAATTCGATGCAGGGGTGGATGTCCGAAGCCGTACAGGGGGTGCTGGCAGGGGTGGACCGAGTAAGGGGCACGTGGGTTCACGTGTCCCTGTTCCATCACTTTTTTTATTTTTAATTTATAGTTTATTTTTTATGTAAAAATTAGTATTTTATTGGCAAAAATGAGTGGGAGAACAAGAAATCCACACAGAAAACTCAACAGGGAGAACTCGCTCGACGCTTGATTTACTTTTTCATTGTCTGTCACTCATCTTGGTGGTCGTCGCCTGTCACTTCACCGGCCGTTTTCCTCACCAATCATTAATTAAATTTAGGGTTACACAACAAAAATAACATTTTATTGAAAGGACTTTTAATTTGGGGCTACATAATTTAGGACTTTTTATTCTTCTCTTCTAAGGTTCAAAATATATATCTTGATTGTTTGGGAAAATTAGGCATTCATTTCTTTACTTGGTTTTTTCCCAATAAATGAAATTACAATTCAATTTTCCATAGTTTGTGTCTTTGCGCTGAATTTCGATTTTTGCTTAAGATTATTAGTATAATGTGCTTCCACGCGAGGCAAATCCTGAGTCCGCCACTAGGTGTTGGGGTGGTGGTTCGGGATTCCAGTGTTCGATTTGTTGCTGCGCGATCAATTCCTTTAGTGGGCATAGTGGATCCTCTTATTGCTGAGGCAGCTAGGGAGGGGCTGCTCTTTGCTGTATCTCATGGGATTGGAAGGTGATTCAACTGGAAGACGATTCATTGAAATTAATTCGGATGCTTGGAAGGGAGGAGAGTGTTCACCATGGGGTTGAGGTTTTGATTGAAGATATTCGAAGACTGACTAGTAATTTTGATAAGAGTGTGTTGAGTTTTGTTAGGCGTAGTGGTAATGGTGTTGCCCATTGTCTTGCAAGTAGGTATTTTGGAGCAGAGGGTGTTTCTACTTGGGAAGCCTACCCCTCTCATTGGATATCCAATCCCTTGCTCCGGGATGGATGCGTGTTTTGATGTTCTATTTCGGACCGTAATCAATAATACTCCTAAACTTTTGGCAAAAAAAAAAAAAAAAACCTTGGTCTTTCCAAAACTATTCGTAATTAGAAGTCCAATTTAAAGAAACTTGGAGAACCAAATTATTGCTAATTTGAACCTACCTAATTGAGAATATATATATATATAATTCTATCCACCGCCGGTGTAAAACCTCACTTTTCCACCACCGTTCATTATGGGTCCCACTGAGCGTCTATTATTGTAATATGAACCGTTCATATTTTAAAATCCGTAGTCTAGTATTACCATGCAAAAAATCAACTTGATCGGAAGTTGATAGATATATCAAAATTTGAATTTTGGTTTTAGAAAATGGAGATCTCCCAACGGTTTTTTTTAAAATCGTTAGTATAGAAGGGGTCTAATAACGGTTTTTGAAAGCTTTACTAGAAACTGGACTCGGCGACGGTTTTTGGTAAACTTTTAGGGCCTGTTTGGATGGGGTATTGGCAAGGGGTATTAGTTATGCCCCCTTATAAGGACATGGGCCTAGGGCTAAGCACTGGTTTGGAAACGAAAATGGCCACTGGTATTATTTCATCGCCCCTCTTTGCAATACCGGCGAAGGGGGCCTGCAAGGGGATTATTTCCGATTGGGTTTTGAGGTGTCCATAAGTTATCCCCCTTCTCCCAACCCCCAATCTGCTGGGTTTTGCTATGGAATAGAGACAACAAAACAAAAAGAATAACAACAAAAACAACAAATCGGAGAGAAGGACAGGTCGAACTAGGCCGTAACGTTCTCCAGAGAGAGTGAGTGAGTTGACATTAGTCTTCTTCTTCCTTTGCTTCTGTCGTTCTCTTTCTCTCTCTTAAACGGTGATAATAACAAGGAGAAAAAGAGAAGAAAAATTATTGTGTGCACCCACTCCTCTGCTTCTGCCGTTCTCTCTCTCTCTCTCTCTCTCTCTCTCTCTCTCTCTCTCTTGATGATAATTAAGGCTGCCTAGCGGATCAATCGAACCGCCGAAACCGACCAATCCGCCTAAACCAATCCGTATGTGAACCAAATTGAGGTATGTAACAAATGGATGCCGATGGAAAAAATAACAATCCGTTGCAAGTGGATCGAATGCGGATTGAATCTGCCCAATCCACCCAAAGTAAAAAATAAAAAAATGTAAGCAAGAGTTAAGCCCTTTACAATAAACTATTAGCCCCACCAAAATAGTACTGGTAAATTCGATAGTACTCCATATACCATGCTGCTTGTTATTGACATAGAAATTTCAACGTTATGTCAATAAAAAAAATTATTGGCTAGTCTTGGGGCAATACGGAGTGGTATGTTGTTTTATTGTGCTACTCTACTTTTTAAATTTTTGGTATTTATAAAAAATAAATTACAGGCTTAAATCCGCCCAAACCACATCCAAACCGATCTGACCGAACAAAGCTCACGGACGGGTGGTGGATGAGGTAAGTATGAATGTGTGTTTTGCTCTCTAATTTTTTGTTTCAAAGAGCTTTTTAGAGCAGATATGAACATGCTTTATTTTAAAAAAATGTTACTTGAGTAATGTAACATTTTTACAATGCAAAGTTTTGGAAGCTTTTTTTAGACTTTTTTGAAGTACTTAGGCTGTTTCAAAACCGCTCAAACTGACCAAGTTGAACCGCCTAAACCGCAAATCAAACCGACCGAACCGTGAAACACTCATAGGCGGTTGCAAATGGAGAAAAAAATAATTTGTCGGATGCAAATCCGCCTAGGAACCGAACCGATCCATCAAAAATCGAACTGCGAACAACCCTGATGATAATAACAAGGAGAAGTAAAATTATTGTGTGCATCTGTGCTTTTTACATTGCAAGTTTGGATTTTAAAGGAGTTTATAAATGCAACTGCGAATTTACTGCATGTAGCCTTTTGCTAACTTAAACCACAAATCTTATAAGTATTTGCTACATACAACCCAATAAATATCCATGAACTTTTAAAATTATCCTCCAACCTAACGCCACACCACCATGACGTCGTTCCCCCTTCTCTCTCCTTCACCCTTTTCTATATCCCATCCCCGACGTTCTTCTCTTCTTCTCCCTTCTCCCTTCTGTTTTCTTTTTATCTTTCTCAAGCCACCAAATGCCTCACCACCACCAGCACGAGCAGCAGCCTACACTACAATGCCACACCACAACCAGCAAGAGAGGCAGCCTTCACCACCACCGTTGGGTACCATCCATTATCTGCAGCACCACCATTCTGTAACGTCCCGATTTTTCGAAAGTAATATAAAATAAAATCTTAAGAAAATTTGCTAAATAAATATAATTTTCCAAAATAAAGTTTACCCATTACAGTCACAAGATAAATTTACTGATTCAAAATACATTAACTTTAGAGCTGACTTTAGTCTTGATACAGATCCCAAGCATACTCGGTCTCTGCCCTTAGTATTCCTCCTGTGTCAAACTGCTCCACCATTAAATCCTGCACATTCTGGCAAATTGATCGCCGAAGCAACCGATTTACTAGAATACAAATGTATCCGTGAGTGATAATTCACTCAGTAGAATAAGCCTAACCTTACCGGCCCCTTACTTTACAGCTAAGCAACTTTATCACAATTCATATGAAAATTTCATAATAGAACGACAAGCATTAAATAAATAAATCCATTAGCAAGCCTTTAATTTAATTTCTTTTGAATCTCACATTTCATAATCATACCTGCACCATAGTATCCATCACTTTTTCAAACTCAAAATTCCGTTGAACATATTTCAAACGTTCTGCTACCTTCAATATCACGAGGTATTAGTAGACTATCCACACAATTTTTGGTCCATCAGGCTGCCCTCAAGGTCATGCTAGGCTATCCTCAATACCTGAGGTCCTGTCAGGCTACCCCTGAGGTCTTGCTTGGCCACCCTCACAATTCTAGGTCCATTAGACTGCCCTCAAAGTCTTGCTAGGCTACCCTTAATACCTGAGGTCCTGCCAAGTTACCCCTGAGGTCCTGCTTGGCCACTCTCACAATTCTAGGTCCATCAGGCTGCCCTCAAGGTCCTGCTAGGCTACCCTTAATACCTGAGGTCCTGCCAGGCTACCCCTGAGGTCCTGCCTGGCCACCCTAGCTACACCGGGTCTTTCAGGCTACCCTCAAGGTCCTGCCAGGCTACCCTCAATAATTGAGGTCCTGCTAGGCTACCCCTGAGGTCCTGCTAAGCCCACAACTTCCATCTATTTTTCTTTTTTCATTAACCATAACAACGTCTACATAATTTCTCATTGAAATCACCAAACGATTCTAAGTCCGATCCAACAAATACAACAATCATGAATCCATAATAACGTAATCAATAAACATGATATGTTTCTATGTGAAAGCCAACATAACAATTGATATTGTAACGCCCCGGATTTTGGGTACGTTAAATAAAACATTTTATTGAAAAATAAACTGAGTCGGGCTCTTTATTACAACAAAGCTTAAAAAGAAGTACTTTTATTACAAACGGAAGGGAACTAAGGTTCCTAACTACAGCTCCGCTTGTTCTTCCATCACAGCTAGCTCCGAAGGCCTCCAAAGTATAAAGCTCGCCCTGCTCATCTATGAGATCTGACATATTATACCCGCGTCGCCACCGATATAATATGTCAGGGTCACCAAAAAGGCAACACCGTGAGCTACAACGCTCAATAGAGTAATCCAAACCCTCTAACCCTTAACTTATGAACGAAAGATCATAATAACAACAATTCCACTTAGATCATGCATATAATCCCAACAAGTATTCTAATCCACATTCCTTACTCAACTAACGTTTTGTTCATTATTTAGACTCATCGTAGATCGTGTTTTTATTCCACTTTCCTTTTTACCAAAACTCCTTTTTAACTCACCCAACCTCGGTTCCACTGCGCCGGTCTCCCGAGTATCCTCACAATGGTTCCGCCGCGCCGGGTTCCCATTGGCACACAACTGCATTGGTTCCGTACTGTGGATAACCAAGCCACACACCCAACCTCGGTTCCGCCGCGCCGGTCTCCCGAGTATTCTCACAATGGTTCCGCCGCGCCGGGTTCCCATTGGCATACACACACACACACAACTCACATAATGCCATCCCAAAACCGGTCATTATGTAGTTTCAAAATATTTTCTCCCTCGGATACACACATTTTCATCTTCGTTAACACACCCTAGGTGCCATGTCTCTACTTTCTTAGTTCTCGTGTCACGTTATCATGCATAAACTCCGTGGTGTAGGACTTTCCACATAACAAGCATTTATCGAAACTCAAAATGAATCAAACAAGGCTACATAACAGGCTTGAATTACCAATAACGAATATCATGCATTTCATACGTTTCCAACAAAAGATAACCTTATCTACTCTAAATAAAATGATCAAGTTACTTCCTAATGAACTTATAATTAGTGTTAGGGTACAAAACTACCTATATTTGGGATAGTAGATAAGGATAACTACCGTTCTTCTTGGCGGTGGTCGGCTACGACGATTTGGTCGTCGGTTTTGGAATTCGGCGGCGTAACGACTCCGGATTGCTTCGAAAGGAAGAGAGATGAACTTTTCTCTTCCTAAAAACAACTTTCTAACTTAACTATACTACTCTAAAAGATCTAGAGGTGGTTTTAGAAGTGGTTTGGTGGTTTCTCTCAAGAACTTCAAGAAAACTCAAGAAAATAAGAACTTTTGAACTAAGAACTTTTGGAATTTCTAGAGAGAAGTGAGAGCAATGGTTGAAGGTGTGAGTTCAAAGCTTGGAGTGAGCTTCTATTTATAGGCAAGCTCTCCCTCCCTCTCTCTCTTGACCGGCCCCTCTCTCTCTCTCTCTCTCTCTAAGTCTCATTTTTTTATTCCAACAAATCAAGGTTGCTTGGAAGATCAAAGGCTAAATGGTAGGCTTGCATGGCTAAGTTAGTCCTTGGATTTGATCTTTGGAAGATTTTGTGGTAGAAAGGAGACAATGGTACAAGATTCTTGTGTTAAACAATTGAAAGATGTACAAAGGAGAACAATGATGGTTATACTTGGCTAGGAAGAGTAAACAACCAAGGATTTGGTAGTACATTGGAAGATCAAGGGTCAAGGTACACATCAAATCCTTCTTCTTTCTCCTCCTCTCTCTCTCCCTCTCTCTCCCTCTCGGCTCCTCTCTCCTCTCTCTCTCTCTCTCTCTCTCTCTCTCTCTCTCTCCTTTCTCTCTTTCTCAAGTACTAGCTATATACATATATATGTATTACAATGTGCAAGATAACAAATAAAATAATAGGTACTTTTGTACTAAATTAAAGATCAAAGAAGTTTAAAAGACTAAGATTTTCTCCATAAACAAATAAATTGACACATGTGTACTAAGGCAATATTTAAATCATCCAAGTACTTATATATTATATACATGGGTACTAATGTACTCTAGGTAGATCAACTCCCCATTAAACTAATCCAATTGGTACCAAAAACCCTAATATAATATAATATAATATAAAAGTACTTAGAGAATTTTAGATCTTTATAACCAAGGTACTTGTACAAATATAATATTGGTACATCATCCCAAAAAGAGACTAATTTAATAAATCCATGTCCTTGGTTGAAAGATGGGCCTATTACCCAAAGGATAATAAATTCCCTAACGGTTAATAACCAAGGGATAATAAAGGACGAGTACTTTAAATAATAAAATATATGTACTTTATCACACATGGAGTTTAAGAAAAGACTAGTTTATTTAATCATTTGTACTAGATGAATGACTAACCCTTTTACCCATTGGGTAATAAATCCCCTAACTTTTATTGTCCAATGGACAATAGTTACTAGGGAACCTTTATAGTAAAATAATCAAAAAGTACTTTCAAAGTAATTATAAAAGTCTATTTTTAAAAGATAATAGTACTTTGTCCAAATCTTTTAAAAAAAACCCTTTTAATATAAAGAATTGGGTTTCTATTATCCAATGGATAATAGTTCCCCTAACTTTTATCGTCCAAAGGATAAAGAATAAAACCGAAACAATAAAAGAAAATAATTAAACAATTTCTAGTCTAGGGTTTGAAAAGGTTCAAAAGGTTCAAGGTGGGCAAAATGGTCTATCTATGGTTAGGGAAGAGTAACTAGGTGACTTCCTAGTTTGGTTTCTTCAACAAGCCGGTTGGAAGCTAACTAGACTTGCTAAGTAGGGCTTAAAAGTCAAGAAACGATCATTGAGGGGCTAAAGTGTAATTATGACCAACTACTGGGAAATAAAAGAAAATCAAAGCAATCCAAGCAATTTAAATAATAACTTGAATAATAAATAACTTTTTATTTATTAAAATTCAGAGTTATTACAGATATTGTGCGAATAAGTAAAACACATAGCATTTTACGATTGGGCCAATGCCCTTACGTTATCAAAATGTGAGAGTAATTATTTAAACAAGTAAATTATCAATTTTGTAATTTTAACAACGCTAATGATGACTTCTTTTTTTTGTTACATCAGTTATAGCTAAAGAAAGTAAATCATGGGCCGAAATATAACGCTTAAAATGCTAGGGGACGTTGAATGGAGTTTTAGTAAAGTTAATCTATTATTCAGGCCGCAATAACACACTAATGTAATTAGAAGGGTTTAAGTGTGCTTTTACCAAAAGGAATCAAAACCCATTACGATTACTACTGTTCACGGCAATCCCGAATTCTGTTCGTGCGACGTCGAGATTAATTCTTCCTACACTAAAACGTTAAACGCCGATACGTAAACACTTAATATATTTAGGAGAGAGTAAGAGAAGCATTATAATACCTTTAATCCGGACAAAACGATTTGGTGAAGTCCGGTGAATTTTCATTTGGCGGCGAAAGATCGGTATTCTAGCAACAACTTTGGACTGGAATAATTTGACCAAACCTCTGCCTTTTTGGACGATTCTTGTGTCTAACGTGAAGATCTTGAAACGCTTTACAACTTTTGTGAAGAAGTCAAAGCCCGAAAACCATTCGAACTAGGAGAAAAGTGGGGGTTTTCATGAGTCCTGTTTGCTGTCTGGAAACAGAATTTCGAAAATTTCACTTATCTTTGGACAGTAATAACTCTATCAATCCTTGACCATTTTGGATGATTCTTGGGTCGAAATCGAAGCTCTCGACGCCCTCTACGACATTCGTGAAGAAACTTAGGCCTAAAAACGACCGTAACTAGGAAGAAACAGGCCGTGAATAGAGGGACGTGATATGGACGAAAATTGAAAGGGTGTGATCCCTCTTTTCTTGTTTCTGTTTTTTGCAGTGGACTAAGAGTAATATAGAGGGAGTAGTGGAGGAAGGGTAGGAGAGTGGGATGTTATAAAGATTAGAGAGATGTATAGTTTAGGAAGAATTTGAAAGGGAGTGGATAAGTGAAAAGATAAAGATAAAGGGAGAAATAGGTAGGGGATGGGTATCCAAATCCCATAAATTGTGGGATGGTTACTAATATCTATTTTATAGATATATAGACACACTTATACATAGTTACAAGCTAATTAATACACCAATATGTATGCTAAACTAATTTTAAATATCAAAAATTAATCTAGGTTCTAGTTTAATCAAATTACACTTTTAAATAGTTAATCGATTACTATAGACTATTTGATTAAAAATAATTTCTTTATTCGAAAAAAAAATAGGGCAAAAATCCGGGTCGTTACACATTCCGTCCACTATCGCCAGCCACATGACTGGTAATGTTTGAGACTGAACATTCGGATCCAAATTTTCGATTTTTACAAACTATTTCAGATATTAGAACTCGATTTTTGGTTTTAAATTCGAGTATTTGAATCGGAAGCCATATCCTAGAAATGGTGCCCTAGAAAATCATGCCCTAGAAATCAATTCTAACAAAATCATGCCCTAGCCAATTCGGATTAGTTGCGGGCCCTACATGACTACCAAACGTTGAAGTGTCACCCTAGAACATCCAAAGAAAAACCAATTAAACACACTCTGCACAATATTCGAACTCTAGAGTTTGAAATTTTGGTAGCATTTTTCAAGTTTTAGAATATGATATTGTCTACAAGTTTCGAACTCTAGAGTTTGAAATTTTTAGATAATTTCAAGTTTTAGAATGTGACAATATCGGGATAGAACTAGGTTAAAAATGGAAGAGAAGGAAAATATGTCCCCATGCTTTTCTATAGAATAATACAACTCTAGATCTAGCAACAAAAGTAAGTGAAAGAGAATAGCAAAGGGTTAAACTGTCCAACTAAATGAAATGATGGGATAAAAGATTAGTAGAAAATGGGAATGTAATTCGAACTTTTGAAGTTCACACTAAATGAAGGATGTTTAGCTAAAGGCAAAAACATGACTACCATGATCCATCAAGGATTGACCAATTGAGAAATACTTTCCCCAAAATAGCAGTCTTGTAACAACCCTGATTTTTGGTAAATAAAAATTTCGTTAAATATTTAAATTTTATTTTAATTACTTGGATTTGCTACTAAAAAATTCTTCTTAATTTTAATAATCCGTCATAATTAGATTTGAGACTTATAAAATTATATCTTTCACGCCGAGCAATCTAGTCATTTTTCTAAAGACAAGTATACTTATAAAAGCATTTGTATATTTTCCTAACGAGTTGGATAAAATCTTTAAATCATATTTCTTGGCTAGAAATCCTACTTGGCAAGTAGAGTTAGTTTCCAACCGATTAGTTGGAGGAACCAAACCATCGATTCACCTAGTTACAATACCCTAACCCTAATTGGATCTTTTAGACCATCTTTGAGCCTATGAACCCCTCCAAACCCTATAGGACCATTAGACCATAGGAGTAATCATTTTTACTCCCATGACAAGTCATTTCAAACCCTAATTATTACCAATATTCCTTTACCCATTGGTCCATAATTGTTAGGGGAATTTTTATCCCTTGGTTAATAGACCTTTGACTTACCAATAAGCATGACAAGACAAGTCACACATGGAATCTCATCATTTTGCTTCCTATGGAAGCAAGGCTAGCTTTGCCATGCATGCACACCTATGTTCTAGCCTTAAACCTAATAATCCTAGACATACTTTCCTAGATTTTCTTAGATGTATATAGACACAAGAGAGAGAGAGAGAGAGAGAGAGAGAGAGAGAGAGAGAGAGAGAGAGAGAGAGAGAGAGAGGGAGGGACGGAGGGCGAGAGAGAGAGAGAGAGAGAGAGAGAGAGAGAGAGAGAGAGAGAGAGGCCGAATGGGAGAGGGAGGTGGAGTGTGTGATTGTGTTTTGTACACTCTCACAAGTAACCTTTAGCCTATAAGCCTATAAACCACTTTCCAACCCATTTCTAGTCTTCCAAAGTACAATGATTTTATTCTTTCTTGCAAGCAACCTCCCCATAGACTTGACAAGTCAAAAACCCTTCATGATGGCCTAAGATTTGGCCTACAAATGGAAGTGACAAGTCATGGAAGGCATGACATGATTGAAAGGCATGAAATGACAATTCAATGGAGCAAATCCATGGGAGAAAGGAGGGGGGGGGGGGGGGGGGGGGGATAGAGGAGGGAGGAGGAGCTCAAGTGTTGGCTATAAATAGCACCACATGCCTTCCATTCAACTCACACATTCACTCATTTGCCATTTCCATTTTCCAGACAGCTTACTGCCCTTCGCAAATCTTCATTTTTCTCCTGCTTAATGTCGTTTTTAGAGCCAGCTCCCTTCAAGAAAGTTGTAGAGCACTTCGAGACCTTCAAGTTAGACCCAAGAACCACCCCAATCGGTGAAGAAATGACAAAGATATTGGCATCCGAAGTTCAGTAAAAATCTCGGATTTCCATTTTCTGACAGCACACTGTCTCTTCTTTAATCACCTTTTTTCTCCTACCTAAAGTAGTTTCTAGGATCAACTTTCTTCATGAAAGTTGTAGAGCGCTTCTAGAGCTTCGATTTCGACCCAAGAATGATCATGTTCGGCCAAATATTGACCGAGTTACTGCCATTCAAAGTTTGGTCCAGATTTGCGAGTTTCACCGCTCGTAGAAAACTTCCAACTAGCTTGTTCGGCCCCGACTAGTTTCGGATCAAGGTAGATTAATCTTACTCACTATCTCTATGTATAACGTAGGATCATCTTAACTCCTATCTCTAAGCATAAGCAGAATATTCTTAAGTAGATAAAGTTATCTATTGCTTCAAATGCTATGTGTGATACTTGTATGCATGAGGAACTTGAAAAGAGCTTTCTTTAAAAAGATGAAAAGGAAGGGGAGTATGTTGAATATATCGACTTTATTTTCCGAATAAACATATGTTGCTTAGGATTTCTCAAAAGAAAGAAAGAACGGTTTTCGAAAGATAGAATTTGACACTTGAATAGAAGTATTCGTATTTTGATCTTTAGGATGGTTATGAGTATGATTATTAATATAGAATTTGATGATCTTGTTAGTTTAGTTTCAAGATTTCAATTATTGATTTATGGTTGCGTATGTGAAAAATCCTACCGCGGAGTCTATGCATAAAAACGAGACACAAAAATCAAGAAAATAGAAACATAACACCTAAGGTGTGGATAATGATGAAATGTGTTTTGAAACCGCAGTGTGGCCGGACTTGGTAGCCCATTGTGTGTATGAAAACCCGCGATGAGGCTGGACTTGGTAGCCCATCGTGTGGATTGTGAAAACCGCAACGTGGCCGGACTTGGTAGCCCGTTGTGTGAATGAAAACCCACAATGTGGCCGGACTTGGTAGCCCATTGCGTGGATTTGTGAAAACCTCAATGTGGCCGGACTTGGTAGCCCATTGTGAAGATTGCCAATGGGGCCGGACGTGGTAGCCTCATTGGTAATGTGGCTTGGTTATCCGCGGAGAGGAGCCAATGCAAGTTTTGTGTGCCAATGGGAACCCGGTGTGGCGGAACCATTGTGAGGATACTCGGGAACCCGGAACGGCGGAACCGAGGTTGGGTGTGTTGAAAATATTTTTGGAAATGATGAATTGGTATATGAAAAATAGTGACACGGTCTACGATGAGTCGCGTAGGAGAAACTCAAAAAATCATGGACACTAACGATGGTTTGAATAGCGAATGTGGATGTGTGATTGTTACTATTTGTCGTATATGATTTACTGGTTGTAAGTTATGGGTTAGTGGGTACGGTTTATTCTATTGAGCTCCAGTAGCTCACGGTGTTACCTTTGATGACCCTGACATATTATATTGGTGGCGACGCCGGTATAATGTGTCAGACCTTGTAGATAAACAGGGAGAACTCTACACCTTGGAGGCTTTCAGAGCCGAAGAGCTGGCTGGAATGGAGGAGCAGGCGGAGCTGTAGTTAGGGACCCTAGTTTTCCTCCCTTGTGTAATAAAAGTACTCTTGCGAGAGTTATGATGTAATAAAGAGCCAAACTCTATTTTGAAGTTTCAATAAAATTGTCCCTTTAACGTTTCCAAAATTGGAGGGCGTTACAAGTCTATACAAGGATGAGCATCATAGAGGGAGAAAATAGAAACATAACCAAAATTAAATTACATTTGCTCTTTACACAGACAGAGCAACTTGTTGTAAGCTTCTGAAATCGATCATGCCCTAGAAATCAATTCTAACAAAATCATGCCCTAGCCAATTCGGATTAGTTGCGGGCCCTACATGACTACCAAACGTTGAAGTGTCACCCTCGAACATCCAAAGAAAAACCAATTAAACACACTCTGTACAATATTCGAACTCTAGAGTTTGAAATTTTGGTAGCATTTCAAGTTTCAGAATATGATATTGTCTACAAGTTTCGAACTCTAGAGTTTGAAATTTTGAGATAATTTCGTGTTTTAGAATGTGACAATGTCAGGATGGAACTAGGTTAAAAATGGAGGAGTGATTATTGTCTACAATTTTTGAACTCTTGAGTTTTAAATTTTTGCATAATTTCGAGTTTTAGAATTTGAAAATATCGGTACAGAACCAGTTGTGATTATTGTCTACAATTTTTGAACTTTAGAGTTTGAAATTTTTGCATAATTTCGAGTTTTAGAATCTGAAAATATTGGGACAGAACCAGTTTAAAAGTGGATGAGTGATTATTGTCTATAATTTTTGAACTCTAGAGTTTGAAATTTTGGCAGAATTTCGAGTTTTAGAATATGATATTGTCGGCAATTTTCAAACCCTAGAGTTTGAAATTTTGGGATAATTTCAAGTTTTAGAATCTGACAGTGTCGGGAAAGAAACAGGTTAAAAATGGAAGAGTGATGAGTTACCTCTTGCTGCAATTTCGGCTCCGAAACTATGACATCCATGGCTACTTCTTCTTTGTCAACTTCCATTTTCATTGCACAACCTTCCAATCCCCAATCAAAATATACATTGCTCTCATATGTTGGGTCAAAGACTTCTTCTTTACCAATGGAGCCAGAGGGAGAGGAAGCAATAGAGGTTTCCATTGAGAGTTAAGAGGTGAAAGGTGAGAGTTAAGAGGCAGAGGTGGACTAGGTTTATGGTGGGAGGTGGGAGCTCTAATAGCTTGCTTGTGGTCAACAATAGTGGTGAACCTGGAACCAGAAGCAAGATGGGGTGAACCAGGAAGAAGATGGAAGAAAATGAGATTGAAATATGGAGGTAAATGTGGGTTATGAGTTATATGTTTTAGATGTGGTTATATGTTTGTGGTTGTATGTAATAAAAGTAGAGGTATTTTTGTCCATTTTTGTAAGGGCATTTTTGTTCAAACATTATTTACTTAAAAATAAGTTACATGGAGTAAATTCGCAGTTGTATTTATAAACTCTCGATTTTAATAAGTTACCGGGCAAGTTCGTTTAAATGGTGATAATAACAAGCTCAGGAACTTGCAATATTATTTTCCCACTTATAAAAACAAAATTAATAAAAAAAACACTTCGAAAAAACAAATTTTAATTTTTATACTTATTAAATTTATTTATTTGTTAGTAAACTAAATTATTATTGCATAATTATGAAAAAAGTAATTAATTTTATTGAATTTTTTAATTTATATTTAATTTAATGAATAATCTAATATAATATTGCACAAGGGCAAAAGAGTTATTTGACTTCTTTTTATATCATCCACCCATTTATCACTCATCAAAATCAAGTACTATTTTATCTCATTCTCTAATATATAATCCAAACCAACTCATTTTCAATTTCGCTCCATAAAAGTCACATCAATGTGGGCATACCCTTATTAAATAATACCCATTTCATAAATAGTTACTCTAATCCTTATCCCGTATCCAAACGGGCCCTTAGTGAATTTGCTTGTTGTACTAGGTGGATTTGGATTGAAAAGTGGAATAGTAACTTATTTTTCGTCTTTAATTGAAAAAAATTCGTATTTTTTAGTTTTGCGTCAAATTTTTGTGACTTAGCGAGAGAAATTGGAAAAGTAAAAAATTTTGATCGAAACTTTTTAAAAAAAAGACACAAATAAGTAAAAAAAAAAGTTGTCTATTTGACTTATTTTCGTCTTTATTCAAAAAATTATGAGTTTCAATCAAAATTTTTTACTTCTCCAATTTCTCTCGTTGAGACAAATCAATAAATCACAAAAATTTGACGTAAAACAAACAAATACAAAAAAAAATTAAATAAAGACAAAAATAAGTTGGGTAACTTTTCAATCCAAACTAGGCCTAAGAGCAAGTTTATCAATGGGTAGGTATACTACCTTGTGAACAGTTCACAAATCTATTTTAGCTATTAATTTTTTTCTTTCACAACTATACCAACACAATTTATTTTACCTATGATCAATTAAAATATTATTTTTTCCTTTTTCCAATATTAACAATAAAGGAGGAGAAATGAGAGAGAGAAAGAAACAACAAAAAAGAAAAGAGTGTGAACAGTGCTTAGGTAAAAATGATAATGAACGGTTCACAAATGTGTTTTACCTCCTCCTTTACCTAATCTCGTGCAAGTATATTTTTGTGATTTTTCTCAACAAAATAGAGAAAAAGGTGTTTTACTTCTCTGATGTATTTGCTCTAATGGTCCAAAACAAAGAGTTAGTAATACCTCATTCAGCTAAATAAGTCAATCGGCTTATTTTTTTTGCCCTTATTCAATTTTTTTTTTGAATTTATTAGTTTTTCGTCAATTTTTTGAAAATTATTACATCGTCATGACAAGAGAAATTTAAAAGTAAAAAATTACGATCGAAACATAATGTTTTTGAATAAAGACAAAAATAAGTCAATAAGCTAATTTTTTCGTCTTTATTCAAAAAAATTGAATTTCGATCATAATTTTTTACTTTTTAAATTACTTTCATCGTGACGATACAATAATTTCTAAAAATTAATAAAAAATTAATAAATAAAAAAAAATTTAAATAAAAATAAAAAATAAGCCAATTGCTTTTTTAGCCACTTTAAAATCTTTGTGTAGCCCTGGCCCACATAAAAGTCGGCTCCCCCAAATATCAATAAACCCTAACTTTTCTTTCCCCTTGTCTCTCTCCTAGTCCTCGTCAACACCCTTTCCACCCCACCCCTGCAACTCCAACTCCCCCAAATAAACTCGGCTCTCCGACGTCCTCCCTTCCAACAACCTACGAAACCCTCATTCCCCTCCCGTAGCTATCAAAATTTCCCTTCAGAAACCCTCCTTAAAATCCCTATCTACTGCCCCTGGCATACGACGGCTGTCCACTGTTTACATTGAGGTGGAAGCGGACACGACGGAGTGGACGTGGTATTCCTGCTGTACAGAACCTCTATCGCTTCTTTACATTCTCCATCTGCTCCTCTTCCATCTGTGATGTACACCCAGACCCTGGTAACCTCCATCGTTCTTGTTCCTTCTCTGATTCTTTGTCTCTGTTTTTTTAATAAAGTTTGCCGGAAACCCCCCTAAATTGATCCAAGATTAAAGCACCCAACCCGATCCAGAAAACTCATATTACAGGGATTTCATTTGTGCTATATGTGAATTCAAATTCAAATATTGGGCATGGAAACCCCCCACCTGTTTAAACATTATCTGTGATTTTGGGTTCTTTTTTGGCCTTCATGAAATTCCAAGTGAAAGATGGGGTACGTCATGGTCTAAAATAGTGATGACAGTTTCCATATTTTTTTTTCTATTGCTTACGGTAATTTGCCGGTACTTGTGTCTTCCCCAAAAGTGAAGCCGCAGTTTATGTTTTGTTGACAATAATTGTATGTGGTGTACTGACAATAATTGTATGTGGTGTACATATATACATACAATGTGAAAAATATCAAAAATAGACAAAATTTGATGTGGCTCCGGAAATATAAGTTCAGTATAGTTGCTGTTTCCCATTGTTGACTGGATGCAAGGACTAGTCTACGACTAGAACAAAAGCTAGGGATGTGTTTGATGTCGGTAATGGAATCTCGATTGACCTAGAAGTGATGCAACCGGAACTACCATAAGCTAACCACTAACATTTGAAGGCCAACTGATTGAAAACTCTGACTCCGACTTTGATGTCTAGTTGTTTTGTAGAACTGTACTTTCGGCAACTGGTTCACAGGTTATGACTTCATTTTACATTTTTACTTATATTTGCTATGTGTTCATCATATTTTGTTTATGCTATTTTTGGAGCTGTGTAGCTTCTTATTGTAAGTCAATTGTTCTTTGATAGGTTCAAGACGGTGTTAGTGGCGCTCATGATCAAGTTTCTCCCCAAACTTACCAAGGATCATCTTTTGCAAGTCATGAAATAGAACATTGTGGAATGGGTAATCACTTGCCTTTCACATCTAATGGTGCAGACGCTTAGTGTTACTCGATTGTGCTTTGATAATTCCAATTTTGGGCTTCAAGGAAATCTGAGATCTTGTTGTTGTGCTGATACTTGATCAGCAATTGTGTTAACCTATAAATTTGCTGTGTTGATATTAGATTTAAAAAAAAAAAAGGATTCCAATGTAAGGTTGTGATTATCCGGATATTGGAATTTAGGGAGTAAATACCTTCATTCTTGACATAATGAAAACATTGATGCACTAGCCCTCTATCGATTCATTCAGTCAATAACCTTTCTTACCATTTTTTGACAATAAAAGTAGAGATGTGATTTTGTACTCTTAATTGTCTGTATCCAGGCAGAGCCGTGGTGTTGTGCTGGAGCCGCTGAGTTAGACTCTCAAGGGAACGGCGAGGTCTTGTGTCTGTCTGGTACATGTAAAAGCCTGTATAATGAGCAGCCGAATGATGAGACTATAAAGGTGTGCATGTAGTTGATCTCTGTCTATCTCACTCAAACATGCATACAACAACACACCTGCTACAGCTTTTACCGTAGACTTCTTCACCTACATTGTGGATGGTGTTAGGCAAAATTCTCATTTCTTTGTACTTTGTTTTGTGTTAGAGGGTTGCTAAATGCCAACTGTTTTGATGATGGGAATGTCATTTTCATCGTACATTTAGGTGTGAGATGCTGGTATGAGGGTTCCACAATTGCTTCAGGAAGTTCGAACACATAAAAGCTGCCACATGCCTGTATTTTTCATCCACGAGTGATAAACTGTACAATGGCTCCATAGACAAACGATTCGGGTATAACAATGAAAGCTCGTTTTCTTAATCCTATTTCACAGTAAATAAATGGCTGCTGTCTTTTATTTTGCAATCTGCAGGTGTGGGCAATCAAGCAGGAAGCCATCCACTGCCTTCAAATTCACAACGTGAAAGATGCAATCCACCCAAGGAACTAGAGTTAAGGTAGTTCCCCTCCAACTTTCTAGGCAACTAACATATGACCTGTAAACAAAATGATTTGTTGAAAACTTGGTCCGGGGTTCCAAAGCATATAAACTTCAACAAAAATGTTAAAAGCCTTGCCATGACCAACACTAAACTGTACTGTGGATGCACTGGTTACAGTATCCAGCTAAACAATCTCTTCCATGTGTTAATTCTGCTAAGACAACTATGATAGTACTGAAGGTAGAAATGTGAAATTTTATATGTTGAGCATAGACATTGTACTTGATCACTTGTTTAGTCTTCTTTTATCAAGATGTTTACTCTTTGAAAACTATTTGTCTAACCATTTTAAGGCCTTAGGTAACTCTATTTTCCCTGTATTGTGTACATGTTTTTTTTTAACTGTGAACTATAAGTTTTTTCATATGCACTGCCACTAAGCTGAGTACTCTCTCTTTCTTATAGTATATACGTCCTTGGATCAGGGAAAGTGCAAACTGTCTCGAACCTTGGAAATAATTACTTCAATTCTATGGATGACTATGCACCATCAAAGTCAAAAAGTAAGAGCTCGATTTCTGCCGTTGATGTGCTGAAGACATTGTCGTTCATACTTGTCTTGTATTTTTTCAGCACGTCCTTGACCCTGTAAGTTTCTCCTTGACTCGTATCAATATTTATATGGTATACTTATCAAACTCTGGCTTTTCCCTAGAGCTTGTTTGGTGTTCTAAATACAGTTCTTTTTGGCCTGGTACAATAAAAATTTACTAGGAGATGATTTAGGAAAGTTCCCAGCTCAGCTCCCTTATTGAAGAATAATGTTATACCAACGGTTCACAAAAGCGTCGCCATAACCCTACGACGGCGGATATCTCGTGACGCTTTACCCTACAGTTGGGCAACCGTTGGTATAGGTTTTTCGGGCCTTTATTAACGGTTTTGGGGATCTTTTGCGACGCTTTTAACCGTTGCCAGAAGCAAAAATTCTTGTAGTGATAAAATGAACGATTTGATTCTGTCAATAATAATAAAGATAAACTGTCCATTTTGCAAAGCAAAATTTAATTTTTGATACTCCTATTGATGTCAGATCAAGTTCTTTTTTTGCGTGGATACATTACTATGTGGGGTTCACAAGATGAATGGTTTAGATTAGCAATTAACACATGGTAAGATTGAAAAATGCGGCGGTGGAAAGAATTTATTATCTAATTGAAAACAAATGATTTTAGTAATTGAATCAAACGTTGATATTTGGCTGCTTCAAATTCCGTAGCTATTTGTTGAGTAAAAATTGAATTGCTAGTAGTTTCCAAATGAAAGTTTTAGTCAAAAAGCCGTTTTCTATACCATATTACAATTTCTTTGGGGGGTGCAATATCCATTTCAAAATTGTTCCTAATTAGAAGGGCGATTTAAAGAAACCTAGGGCAAAAGAACTTTGCTCATTTGAACCTATCTAATTAAGATTTCGGATGCTATTCATAATTAGGGATTTTAATTACGATTTGAATGAGGAAGGAAAATTTGTTACTTAATTTTTTGGGTAACTAACATTTTAAATTTGAATGGCCAATTAATGTTTATCTTTACGATTTTTTAAATGCTTTTGGAAATTCAATGTCTTGCCATTGGTCACCCTACTATCTATACTATATATTAAACAAAAGGTTAAAAGGTTATTTGGTTGCGCTAGAGTTCTCCTCACGAAATGTCCTCCTACTGTCTATCTATACTATATATTAAACAAAAGTGAAGATTAGTGAGAAGGCCTGTGAGCGCGACATGTGTCCCTTCATTCTATGGGATTGAGATGAAAGTAGTTATTTTTTTCCCCTTCACGTCAAATTAGGCAAAACTTTGAATTTCCTTTACGATTATCTCCATATAGTTGGAAACTCCATCAAAATAAGGAAGTTATCCTAATCTCCAGAGAGAAATTTTCACCCTTTCAACACTTATCTCTCTAAACAACTGTGTATTCCTAAAAAGTTATATATATATATATATATATATATATATATATTTATGGAAATTAAAAGCTCTCACTATAAATTATATTCTCTTTTCCAATTCTGTAGCTCGGCCAAATAACCTTTCAATTCAATGATGGTGTCTTTTTGTACGCATTCGTTGTAAGTCTTTGAATATTAATTTTGTTCTTCCAAGCCATTGTTAGAAGTTCAATATCTTTGTTGTCAACCGATTCACTGTTTGATTCTTTCATTGTTTTTTCTTAATAGCTTCCATAGGTTGCTTGCCAACATCATTTCCATCCCACATATTAAAGCTTTTTTGTTTTATTTTATTCTTCAAAATAGATCGATATGTGTATCAAGTAAGGCCATTGGCCTGGTGGCTGATGGTCAAAACATTCGAAATGATTTGCTCTCCTTTTCAAAATTTTTAATTTGTTCTCATGTTCATGTTAGTTTTCATGTCTACCTCATGGAGTTCTCATGAGATATAGTTAATTTTAATTAATTGTTGTTTTTAGTAAAAACACTGAATCAAGTTTTTAGGATGGTTCGTGGGAATATTGATGCTAAATGATGAAGGGATTGCACCAAGGGACTAAAATCTACCATTGACTTTGGGGTTTTGAGAAGTAACACCACCCACATCAGGTCAAGGAGGCTTAGCGGTAAGACCAAATTAATTGCCACATATTGTAAAATGACTTTTCGTAAGGAAAATCATGAGGGGACACGCCCCCCTTAGTTTTTTGCACTTCTTAATATTTCTATCATTCTAACACTATAACTAATATACTGATGCTATATATCTGGCATCTTAAAGTAATGATTTCTGAAGGGATTTTATTTGATTGCTAACCTAATATCATAATACCCTCTCATGAGAAATGATTTATTTACAATCCTAAAAAGAGAGTAAATAATCCCACCCCATGCCCGTGCATGTTGGAATAGATGTGGGATGATTCACCTTTTACACGTTTGTTCACCCTCTCCCATTTAAGATAAAGAATGCTTCTCTCTATGGAATATCCGATTTTCTTTTTGTTGGGTAAATAATAGTATCTGATTTTCTTCTCTGCCATTTGTTTACACAAAAAGTAAATGTTTCCTTGCCAAAGAAAAGTGTATACAAATATATACTTTGCTCGCAAACTTGCTCGGTGTTTGAATATAGGAACCTCACATTCTCTCCCATTGAGATAAACGGACTTGGGGGAGGTGCAGTGTGCTAGCCTCCGTGCTATGCCCAGTTTTGGATACACCCTTTTAGCCCACAAGGGCCCTGTTTGGTGCATACTTAATCATTTTGCGATTTAATTGCCTATTATTTTTGAAGAATGCGAGTCCCAAATATTTGTGTTTTAGTGCAGAATCATGTAAAAGTGGTTTTAAGATTGGAATTGCAGTTCTCTGTTTCATTGAGTGGTTAAGCTGGCAGCTTAGTTCACTTTTTGGTGTGAATTAAGAACGGATAACATCGCTTAATTGGCAGCTAAATTCGTGTTTCACTTAAGAGTTTTATTGCTGTTCTTTGTTCTCTGCATTTTTTATGGCAGCAGATTATTTGTTCTCTGCATTTTTTCAGATTCTATGATTTAATTACATTTCAGTTAAGCGTGCACCAAACAGGGCCCTTGTGGGCTAAAAGTTTGTATCCAGAACTATCCCAAAATGGCGTCATTTTGGGGCATAGCACGGAGGCTAGCACGCTAGTGCTAGCACTTCCCCCGAGTCCGAGATAAACAGATGACCCTTTATTGGTTGATTTTTTCTTTTGAACATCAAAAAAGAAGTCCATTAATTTTATTTTATTTTGGCAAATGTGAGAAGTTGTATTCAACTGCGAGGCGAAAGCCTACACAACTGAGAGAAAGCCCATGGGGGCGAATGGGACCGGACAAACCATTAGGGAGGGCAATTAGAGCATAGTATGTGTGGCCCTATTTTGAAAATGTACAAAATTATCTATACTATGTATTAAACAAAAGTGGGGATTAGTGAGAATGCCTCACGTCGCGACAAGTGGCGAGATTTGATTAGCTAATTGATTATTAAGTAAATTAATTTTTGAATGTTTGAAATTATTCTTTTAGGCTAGCAAATCCTTAATTTGTGGGATAGTTTTTTCAAACATGGAAACATATAAAAGATCCTATTAATTAAGGCAAATGAAGTAGTTTGACAAGTGCAGTTATAGCCTATAGGATGAGCAATTATGGAATGAGCGAGTAATTACGCTATTATGGTAGAGCAAATAGTCGTTGTTTTGATTTCTTCCTTTAGAAGCCAGAATAACAATACTTATTGTATTGCCATGCTTCCCATACCTTATGCCTCTAACTTGGAAACTTTCCAAAAGAGCCAAAATTAAAAAATAAAAGGAAAAACATTATTGAACTTTGTTCACAACGTACAATAATGTTTTGCTAAATCTAATTTCATATCTCAACCACCTATGCACATCTCCTCCACGGTATGTTTATTGCATTTTTTCTCTTCTATTATACTCTCCCTTCCCCCCCCCCCCCCCCCCCCAAAAAAAAATAAAAATAAAAAAATAAAAAAAAAAGAAAGAAAGTCCAAAAGTCATAGTTTATGCGTCTTAGATATCATCCGAAAAATTAATAGTCCTCTAGATTTGTCTTTTTAACTTGCTTCGTTGACTCCAATTATTTTTTTGAGTTTTGCGTCATGCATTCATAGGCGTTTATGTTTAGAAATTTAACATAATTGAATATTATGCAGGAAAAGTATTGGGGAATGAGGCGTTGGAGCAAAACTTCAATGGCACGAACAAAGATGTTAGTAGGTTTCTCATATCACAACTCATGCTCCTAGAAATTATAAGCATGCATGGTCGTCTTCAACAATGGTGAATATTCCATAAGTATTTCATAACTCCTATCCCAAGATCACCATATAATTGCATATTTTCATTTGTCCCCCCTCTTTTCTTATCAGTTCCACTTTTAAATGTCCTATGCCAATTGACTTGGTGAATATACTTTCACATCAAGGAAGAATCAAGGAACTGGCTATCAAAATGGTTTAATAGTTGTGGCAAGGTTGCCGATAAAAAAAATAGTTTAGTGAAAAGGTTTGCATGAAAAGAAACTAGAGAATTTTTTTTCCGCTATTTTAATGTCTAATTAGTTGGAAAAAAAACTAACATAGTCACAAGAAAATATTAGAGAAGACTATAATTTTAATGTATCTATGCTATCAAAATAGATATTTACAAAAAACAATAAAATGTTATATAAAAAAGCTTAAATAAGAAAAAAAAGATTTCCTATAAAATGAGAGGGAAAAAGAATAATTTCTCACTTCCCACTTGGATATTTTGATTATCTTGTGTGTTATGATTCCCGTGCATAACACAGGTTTTCTGCAAGTTTTTTGTTAAATAAAAGAAGTAAAACTATGGTTGAAAGGATACATTAAAATTTATAATTATCTTGCGTGTTATGATTTCCGTGCATAGCATAGGTTTGCTGCTAGTAAAGATTAACAAAACCTTAAGCACAAGACATCAATATAGAGCGGGCCAATTTTTAATTAGTCATTTCAGTTTGTTTAGAGTAGCTTAGAATAGACAATTGTGCAAGTTAAGAAAATATATATGTTCTCATTATGCATGATTTAATCTGTTTTCGTTTTTTTTTTTGTTCATTCTGTCAACACCGCCATGCTTAGCTGTTACTGTTAGCGATACAAATATTACATTGAGGCTAAACCTTACAAGAGAAAATCTATCAGTGCTATTATATATTTAGGTAGGCAGTGGAATTTGGGGCCGGCCCGGGACCAAATCGGGTCGCCCATGTGGGCATGACCTAATGACCCTTAAAGAGTCCTATCTCATCTTGGAGATAAGATAGGAGAAGTTGAAGTAATTCTAATCTCTTAAGATTAGAAGACTTCTAAAGCATCTAGGATGCTCTCCCTCTCCTTCTCTATTTAATTCCTGCAGGATGTTTATAGAGACAGACAATAATATACACGAGATATACAAATAGATATAGAGTTCTGAGCAACTCTCTCTTCGTTAGTTCTTTCCCTGCCATTAAAGATCAATCTGAGCTTTTGAACCGTGGAATAGAGGGTGATACTCGATCCTCATAGTATCACTCCATCACAGGAGTTTGTCGCTGATTTAGTACGTGATCGAGAGTTCGTAATCCATCCACAAAGGTCTGGTTCGGTTAAAGTTCACAAGAGGTGACCCGAACCACCCGTTTTTGCACTATTGTTATATTTTTCTGACGGTTAGTGTTAGAAATCGATCGAGACTGTGCCTAGGATCGAAATTTGCATGGCCTTGGATACGCGGGCAGCTAAACATAAATAAGTATGATGCCTTCAAATTGGGATTCCCAATCTTGACTAAAAAGACCAAATAATTCCACCGAGGGTCTTATGGTCTTCAAAAATAGAGTTGAAACATGCGGTAACATTTGGAAGTAAAGTGGTTATTATTATGAATTTGTTGATAAAGCACTTTCATAAACGGGTAGTAATTTACATTCGTGTTTACTGAATTCCCGTAACGTCAATATACACAAAAGGCTAAATTTCAGCATTTTAACCACTTTATGTTTTGAACAATTACATCAAAATTTAATTGTTTTGCGAGTTACGATACCCGTGCATAGCTCGGGTTTGCTGCAAATTTTATGTTAAATATATTTACCCAAAAAAAGTTTTATGTTAAATAAAAGAAATAAAAGTTTTTAATTGCTGCAAGAATATTATATCAAAATTTAATTGTTGCGTGTGTTAGTATTTCCGTGCATAGCATGCATGGGTTTGCTGCTAGTGAAACACTTAAATAAAAAACCTAAAAAAAAATTGATTGACGAAAGTATATATTGAAATGTAATTTTTTTATGTGTTGCGATTTTCGTGCATAGCACGGTTTTGCTACTAATTCTTATTCAAACGTTCTAAATTGACCAATCTCGACTAAAAGGAGCGAAAAAATTCAATCATGGCTCTTCCCATTCTTCAAAAATAGAAATGGTTTAGTATTAGTAAAATACTTACTGTTAGGCAATTCGATAACATATTTTTGAATTTAGGAGTGGTGCACAATACATATTCAAATTCTGTAATGTACCTTTCATATAAACATTTATGGTTGAAAGTATATGTTAATGTTTAATCATTTTGTGCATTATGATTGCCTTGCATAGCACGGGTTTACTGCTAGTACTATGTGGTATAGATGCATTAATATGTGTAATGTGAGTTACTTTGGTTCCGAAAAGGGCACACCAAGTTTGCTTGTAGTGTGTTTTTATGCCAAAAATGAAAATGGAGTTGTATTATGTGAGCTCAAAAGAACACATTAGGACCCCTTTTTCGATCTTCGCCTAAGATGAATGATATGCCATGTTAAAGATATCCATGATCAATCTAATCCTTAGATTAGTTGCATTTTAAATAAGAGATACAGGTCCCCTAAAGATTTAACATGTACTAAAGTAAACCCAACAACTTACTACCAATCAGGTACGATAAATACACATCGCGAATCAAATTTTTTTTTTTTGTTCAGCAAACGAACTTGTAATATTAAACTCGAAAGGGTACATCGAGGGGAAAAACATGTTAGCTCAGGGAGCTTCAATGCATTCGAAATGAAAAACGCCCCAACCAACAGTTGGATAGCACCCTCAATACTAAACTACCATCTTACTTTTCGAATACCATCTAACCTGACTTTGATGTCGTATTTCGCCTTCATCCATATCGCAACCCTCGTTTGTTCCTGAGAGAATCAAATATTCGATTTGTTCCTGAGGGAACATTAGCATCCATGCCCACGTGACCCAACCTAGTCAAATGTACGACTATGCAACGAGTTCTGACGCAAAGTAACAACTTAGGGTTACCATAACGAGGGTGAGGGTGGGTCTGGACCACAAGGCCTGTAACGACCCGGATTTTCACCCTATTTTTTTTTCAAATAAAGAAAGTATTTTTAATCAAATAGTCTATAGTAATGAATTAATTATTTAAAACTGTAAATAGATTAAACTAGAACCTAGACTAATTTTTGGTGACTAAAGTTAGTTTAGATACTAGTACTCATCCCACAATTTATGGGATTATGCTCCCATCACCTCTCCCTCATCTCTTTGCACACCCCCCCCCCCCCCCCCCCCACAATTTATGGGATTATGCTCCCATCACCTCTCCCTCCCTCATCTCTTTGCACACACCACCACCCCACCCCCCCTCCATTCGGCCCTCCTCCCCTCCATATGCATACACATGCCTCCATGTATATTAATTTGAAAAACCCACAAAACATGGCTCATATTCTCTCTCCCGATTCTTTCTCACACTCTCTCCACTTCCCTCCCACACTCCATCACCTTCATCCTTATCCTCCCACATTCCTACTACCTCTAAACTTGCACCCTCCCTTAGACTCCGAAAATTGATACCCAAATTACTTCTTTAGCTGCAAAACTGTGGAGAGAAAAATAGGGGAAAAGCTTCCGATCGAAAGCTTCCATGAAGTTTTAGAAAGAGAGAAAACTAAGTGGGTTTCGGTTTTACACTCACCTGAACACAAATCCGGTTCAAACATCATACACCACTTTCTCAAACATTCTAGAAACATCCACCGCTCAACTGAAGTTAGCCCTGAGGTCCCCCGCTGCCGCTGACTTCTTCGTTTTACCAAAACTGTCAGGAACCCGTTTTTTGCTTTTCGACCGAATTCGAGGTAGAATACTCGGTTCCCTACTTTCTCCTAAGTATATTAAGTGCTTACGCATTGTTTTAAATGTTCCGAGTGGAAGGAATCAATCCAAACAATGAACGACAAGAACCGGTTGGTTCTCTGGTTTCTGGCAATGAACAGTGCAAAAGAAACGAACTGGGTTTTGAATTTTAATGATAATATTAAACTTGCCCCCCTGTGTCTTACATTAGTTCTAAATTTGACCCTAAAGTATGTGTTTAATTCTACCAATGATAATATTAAACTTGCCCCCCTGTGTCTTACATTAGTTCTAAATTTGACCCTAAAGTATGTGGTTAATTCTACATTAAACTTGCCCCCCTGTGTCTTACATTAGTTCTAAATTTGACCCTAAAGTATGTGTTTAATTCTACCAATGATAATATTAAACTTGTCCCCCTGTCTCTTACATTAGTTCTAAATTTGACCCAAAAGTATGTGTTTAATTCTACCACTAATTGTTGGATTTTAATGATTATGATGACAAAAGCATGTTATGACCAAATTGTCTTCAATTATTATCTGTGATCAATACTATCATGTTTAAGTATACATTAACTAACTTTGTTATTTGTAGAACAATAATCATTTTAGAATCAGATCATAAAATTTATAAAGGAAAAATAGAAACAGTAAATGGTTAAGTATAGATAGAAAAACTATAGATTTCAACCTTTGTTAATAATCAGTGGGTAGTTTTGTTGTGGACAAATGATAAGTATAATAAGCATAATAATAGTAGCAATAAAAATGATACCAATGGATTGTATTTTACAGTAAAATAATACACAATAGATTAATGAAATATAATCTTTCATTTTGACAAAATGTTGGTCATGAATCCTGTGAGTACTTAAGGAAAATTAGTAAAAATGCAGGTTTAACACTAGACTCAGTAAAACGACTAAATGAATGTTAGGATTTCTATTAGCCTAATTATAATGCTTAAAAAAAAGAAAGAAGTGTTTTAGATATAAGTTGGACAAAAGATTAAAGAACTACAAGTCAGATCCTAAAAATATATATACATAGTAACACTAGGATTCTTAAAAGTTCACCTAAAAACATCCTAAAGGTAATAAAATTACCAATGAACATAATTGTTTGATAAAAATTATAAGTAACTCCAAAGGCATCGGCCCAATCCAAATACCTTATGTGTTTAAATATTTGCACCTATATACTTCATATTCACATGAACAATTTCATATTCTTAAAAAACAGTAACGTGGATTAAAAAAATACGTGTAGAGTTTTTGGTGTTTCGAGGTGACATATTTTTCTTCCGCAGCATGCACGATCTCACACGGCGTGCATTTGCCTTTTCGTTGCTTCCTTCTCCATTTGATCAGTCATTGTCAGCGTCGCCTCATTGAAGTTCTTTTTCCATTGGGTCGATTTACATTCGGGTTAGTATTCTCACGATTCATCTGTAGGAAAAAGATGGCTAGGATGAATTAACAATAAAAAAATATAAACTACTTGGGAAAAAACAAACAAAGAAAAAGGCAGATAGAGAGAGAATCACCAAACCTTTTACCGGGGGGGGGGAGTGTTGGGAGAAATGGGGCATGACAAAGAAAAGGGAATGGGTCCACAGGATCTTTTCCTCCCACATCCACTAACTATAATTGTCTCATGGGTCCACCGTTACTCTTACTTGTCTTGTACCGCGGTCCTAGGTTAGCGTACCTAAATTATGTGATAGCATGTTCTCAGTTAAGACCATAATAGGAGGATCAAGTCCTCCCATGACGATAGTACACCAGGAACGAACATCTATTAACTATAACTGTCTCATGGGACCTTTTCCTTCTTGAACACAAGAAGCAAACCTTCCCAGATCCTTGAGAGCAAATTCAGAGCTTAATTTTGTAATAATAGACATAATGGAGGTGTTGACATTGCTGGTAACTAGAATATAGTCAACATAAACCAAAATATAAATCTGAATGCCACTTTAATTATAGAAAGAAGGATCAAACTTGGAGGGTGTTATTAAGTGATCACCCATTTCACTCCCAAACAATGTGAGACTCTATTTCCTTAGATTTTCAAATTTCAAAACCCAAAAACTCTCCCCCTTATCATTCCCAACCCGCTCGGAAGTGGGAACTCTATCGTGTCCTTTTCACTACCAACTCCCTCCACCATAATGACGGGCAAGTGCAAGTCGAGGCCGTCTTTGAAAGCGTCATCATTGTCGAACAAAAAGCTCATGATAGATAAAGAAGTAGCTTTGATTGTCATATCTCCTGACGCCATCGTCTCTTCGCAACCCATTGAAAAGACGGGAGAAGATAATTGACGGTTCATCGGTGACCCGGTTCCGATGATGGAGCCCGGCGTAGGTGGCCTCATCGGTACACGGGAAAGAGCAAGGGGAAGAAAATTACTGGGTTTAAAAGGTCAAAGCTAAATATCAATTCTGAAGAAATTATACAAGCTAGATGACATTACACAATGGCCGAGGTCGATGGATGAGTAGTTTTCAACTTAGAGGATGAAGTCCACGATAAAGCTAATGAAGGGAAATAAGGCAATATCTGTCGGATTATAGAATTGTTTGAAGGAACTGATCAACGGATCGCCTTATTTTACTGCTTCATGGTACTACAGATCGTCGGATAAGGTTAATCAAAATAGTTTGGACTCCGTAGAGCTTGTTGATGCTATAGACGACAAGCGTGTATTCTTCTCTAAATTCAAGGATGACAACCCTTTAAATTACCATATTGAGACTGCTTTCAAATGTGGATTTATTGGTAAGGCAAGGTGCAATTTCAGATTGTGACTATTACTGCGACACTAAGTATCTAGTGTCGTATTCTTCATTTGTTAACTTGCCACTCGATAATCTCATAAGTGGAAGTGAATCCGATTCAACCCTTTCTAGTGACTCTGATTTTGCAGCAGTAGGGGTGGAAACAAGATTGATTTTGATGAGGTTTCAAAACATAATGAGAACATGAAAGTAGAGATGACACTTCTGGATCTCTATTATGGGTGTGGCGCAATGTCAATTGTCACTTGCCTAAGAAATGGTTGTTTTTCTTATTAATCAAATGCCTTCTTCGGTCTCCAATCATCTTTCACCGTATGAGATTTCACAAATGGCCAAATCATCACTTTCTCAAAGTGTTTGGTTGTTTATGCTACCCAAAAACGGTTATAAGAACTGAGAAATGGGTAGCATAAAAAATCAACAACTTTTAGAAAGTGATAATCTGGCCATTTGGGAGGGTAGCATAAACAATCAACAACTTTGAGAAAGTGATAATCTGGCCATTTGTGAAATCTCATACGGTGAAAAATGATTGGAGACTGGAGAAGGCATTCAATCAATAAGAAAAAAGTCGTTTCTTAGGCAAAGGCCCGTTGACATCGCGCCACATTCGCAGTAGAAATCCAGAAGCATCATTTCTACTTTCTTGTTCTCATTATGTTTTTAAACCTCATCAGAATCAATCTTGGTTTCACCCCCTACTGCTGCAACATCATAGTCACTAGAAAGGGTTGAATCGGATTCACTTCCACTCACGAGATTATCGAGTGGCAAGTTAACAAATGAAGAATACAGCACTAGATACTTTGTGTCGCAATAATAGTCTCAATCTGAAATTGCATCATGCCTTGCCAATAAATCCACATTCGAAGGCAGTTTGACTATTGTAAGCTTTTCAATAAGGCAATTTAAAGGGTTGTCATCCTTGAATTTAGGGAAGAATACACGCTTGTCGTCTATAGCATCAATAAGCTCTATGGACTCCAAATTGTTTTTAATAACTGTATCTGTCGTTCTGTAGTACCATTGAGCAGTAACATATGACAATTTGTCAGTTCCTTTAAACATTTCTATAATCCGACAGGTATAGTCTTCTTTCCCTTTATTAGCTTTAACGTGGGCTTCATCATCCCGGTTGAACTACTCGTCTATTGATCTCGACCATTGTGTAATGGTACCTACGCCGGGCTTCATCGTCGGGAAACGGGTCACTGATGAACCGACGAGTCATCTTCTTCCGTCTTTTCAGTGGGTTTGGTTGCGACGCGGCGTCAGAGGAGGTTAGACATGTAGAGCTGCTTCTTTATATGTCTCGAGCTTCTTTTTGATGATGACAATGCTTTCGAAGACGGCCTCGACTTGCACTTGCTTGGCATTGTGGTGGAGGGAGGAGAGAGAGTATGGGTAGTGAAGAGGATAGGATAGGGTTTCCACTTCTGAGTGGGTCGTGAATAATAAAGGGGAGAGTTTTAGTATTTGAAAATTTAAGGAAATAGATAGTCTCACGTTGCTTGGGAGTGAAATGGATGACTACTTAATAATCCTTCTTTATTTATTTCTAATTAGAGTGGCATTCAGATTTTTATTTTGGTTTGGTTTGGTTTATGTTGACGATATTCTAGTTACCAGTAATGTCAACTCCTCCATTATGTCTATTATTGCGAAAATATGCTTCTTACACATCAGATTGTCTTCATTTATCTCAATGGCTTTACATCTTGGAGCTTCTTCGCAAGTCTGGTATGGCTAATTCCAAACCTTTTAACACTCCAATCTCAGCTATGAAAAAACTCTCTAAACATGGTGGTCAAGCATTTTCCACTCTTGAGCGTTATCGACAAATTATTGAGGCTCTCCAATATTTAATCCTCAATCGCCCTGATATTGCCTTTGAGGTCAACAAAACCTGTCACCTTCGGAGGATCATTGGAGTTTTGGCTTGCATACATTATCTCCATAACACTATGGATTTTGGCTGGCTTATATCTCGCTAGTCGCCATTGAATCTTCAAGCCTGTCAGCTTATGCATACGTTATCTCATAACACTATGGATTTGGCTTGCTTAATCTTGTTCCTCGTCGTTGAATCTTCAAGCCTTTTCGGATGTTGACTCGGCAAAATGTATTAATGATCGTCGATTTACCGGTGGATTTGCTTTCTTTTTAGGCTCTATTTCCTTAAATTTTCAAATTGAAAAACCCAAAAACTCTCCTTTATTATTCCCAAACCACTTGGAAGTGGGGATTGTATCCTATCCTCTTCACTTCCCACTTCCCATACTCTCTCTACTCCCTCCACCACAATGCTAGGCAAGCGCAAGTAGAGGCCATCTTTGAAAAGCGTCGTCGTTGTTGAACAAGAAGCTCAAGATAGATAAAGAAGTAACTTTGATTGTCAGATCTCCTGATGTCGCCGTTGCTTCACAACCCACTGAAAAGACGGAAGAAGACAATTGCCGGTTCATTGGTGACTCGGTTCCCGATGAAGAAGCCCGGCATAGGTGGCCTCATCGGTACACAGGAAAGAGCAAGCGGAAGAAAATTACTGGGTCTAAAAGGTCAAAGCTAAATATCAATTCTGAAGAAATTATACAAGCTAGATGCCATTACACAATGGCCGAGGTCTATGGATGAGTAGTTTTCAACCTAGAGGACGAAGTCCATATTAAAGCTAATGAAGGGAAATAAGGCAATATCTGGCGGATTATAGAATTGTTTGAAGGAATTGATTGACAGATCGCTGTATTTTACTGCTTCATGGTACTACAGATCGTCGGATACGGTTATTCAAAATAGTTTGGAGTCCATAGAGCTTATTGATGCTATAGACGTCAAGCGTGTATTCTTCTCTGAATTCAAGGATGACAACCCTTTAAATTACCTTATTGAAAGGCTTAGACTTGTTAGATTGCCTTCAATTGTGGATTTATTGGCAAGGCAAGGTGCACTCTCAGATTGTGACTATTACTACGACACTAAGTATCTAGTGTCGTATTCTTCATTTGTTAACTTGCCACTCGGTAATCTAGGGAGTGGAAGTGAGTTTGATTCAACCCTTTCTAGTGACTCTGATGTTGTAGCAGTAGGGGTGGAAACAAGATTGATTCTGATGAGGTTTCAAAAATAATGAGAACAAGAAAGTAGAGATGATGCTTCTGGATCTCTATTATGGGTGTGGCGTGATGTCAATGGACACTTGCCTAAGAAATGGTTGTTTTGAATTCCTTCTCCGGTCTCCAATCATCTTTCACCGTATGAGATTTCACAAATGGCCAGATCATCACTTTCTCAAAGTGTTTGGTTGTTTATGCTACTCAAAAACGGTTATAAGGACTGAGAAATGGGTAGCATAAACAATCAACTTCTTTGAGAAAGTGATACTCTGGCCATTTGTGAAATCTCATACGGTGAAAGATATGATTGGAGACCAGAGAAGGCATTTGTTCAATAAGAAAAACAGTCGTTTCTTAGTCAAAGGCCCGTTGACATCGCGCCACACCTATAATAGAGATTCAGAAGCGTCATCTCTGCTTTCTTGTTCTCGTTATGTTATGAAATCTCATCAGAATCAATCTTGCTTCAACCCCTACTGCTGCAACATCAGAGTCACTAGAAAGGGTTGAATCGGATTCACTTCCACTCATTAGATTATCGAGTGGCAAGTTAACAAATGAAGAATACAGCACTCGATACTTTGTATCGCAGTAATAGTCACAATCTGAAATTGCATCATGCATTGCCAATAAATCCACATTTGAAGGCAGTCTGACAATTGTAAGCTTTTCAAAAAGGCAATTTAAAGGGGAAGAATACACGCTTGTTGTCTATAGCATCAATAAGCTCTACGGACTCCAAACTATTTTTAATAGCCGTATCTGTCGTTCTGTAGTATCATTGAGCAGTAAAATACGATGATTCGTCAGTTCTTTTAAACGTTTCTATAATTCGACAGATATAGTCTTCTTTCCCTTTATTAGCTTTAACGTGGGCTTCATCCTCCCGGTTGAACTACTCGTCTATCGATCTCGACCATTGTGTAATGGCACCTACACCGGGCATCATCGTCGGGAAACGGTCACCGATGAACCGACAGTCATCTTCTTCCGTCTTTTCATTGGTTTGGTTGCGACGCGGGGTCAAAGGAGGATAGACATGTAAAGCTGCTTCGTTATCTGTCTCGAGTTTCTTGTCGATGACGACAATGCTTTCGAAGACGGCCTCGACTTGCGCTTGCTTGGCATTGTGGTGGAGGGAGGAGAGAGAGTATGGGAAGTGGGTAATGAAGAGGATAGGATAAGGTTCCCACTTCTGAGTGGATCGGGAATAATAAAGGAGAGAGTTTAGGGTTTCAAAATTTGAAAATTTAAGGAAATAGATAGTCTCACATTGCTTGGGAGTGAAATGGGTGATCACTTAATAATTTTTCTTATTTATTTATAATTAGAGTGGCATTCAAATTTATTTTGGCTTATGTTAATATTCTAGTTACTAGCAATGTCAACTCCTCTATTATGTCTATTATTGCAAAATTAAGCTTCTTACACATCAGATTGTCTTCATTTATCTCAACGGCGTTGCGTCTTGGAGGTTCTTTGCGAGTCTGGTATGGCTAATTCCAAACATTTTAGCACTCCAATCTCAGCTATGAAAAAACTCTCTAAATATGGTGGTCAAGCATTTTCCACTCTTGAGCATTATCGACAAATTATTGAGGCTCTCCAATATTTAACCCTCAATCGCCCTGATATTGCCTTTGAGGTCAACAAAACCTATCACCTTTGGAAGATCATTCGAGTTTTGGCTTGCATACATTATCTCCATAACACTATGGCTTTTAGCTGGTTTATATCTCGCTACTCGCTGCTGAATCTTCAAGCCTGTCAGCTTCTGCATACGTTATCTCCATATCACTATGGATTTTGGCTTGCTTAATCTCGTTCATCATCTCTGAATCTTCAAGCCTTTTCGGATGCTGACTCGGTAGGGTGTATTAATGATCGTCGATTTACCGGTGAATTTGCTTTCTTTTTAGGCTCGATTTCCTTAAATTTTCAAATTTAAAGACACCAAAACTCTTTCCTTTATCATTCCCAACCCGCTTGGAAGTGGGAACTCTATCCTATGCTCTTCACTACCCACTTCCCATACCCTCTCTACTCCCTTCACCACAATGCCGTGCAAGCGCAAGTCGAGGCCATTTTTGAAAGCGTCGTCGTTGTCGAACAAGATGCTCAAGATAGATAAAGAAGTAGCTTTGACTGTCATATCTCCTGACGCTGCCGTCGCTTCGCAACCCACTGAAAAGACGGAAGAAGAGAATTGCCGGTTCATCGGTGACCAAGTTCCCGATGATGGAGCCCGGAGTAGGTGGCCTCATCGGTACACAGGAAAGAGCAAGGGGAAGAAAATTACTTGGTCTAAAAGGTCAAAGCTAAATATCAATTCTGAAGAAATTATACAAGCTGGATGCCATTACACAATGGTCGAGGTCGATGGATGAGTAGTTTTCAACCTAGAGGACGAAGTCCACGTTAAAGCTAATGAAGGGAAAGAAGGCAATATCTGTCGGATTATAGAATTGTTTGAAGGAATTGATCGACGGATCGCCGTATTTTACTGCTTCATGGCACTACAGATCGGCGGATACGGTTATTCAAAATAGTTTGGAGTCTGTAGAGCTTATTGATGCTATAGACGTCAAGCGTGCATTCTTCTTTGAATTCAAGGATGACAACCCTTTAAACTACCTTATTGAAAGGCTTAGAATTGTCAAATTGCCTTCAATTGTGGATTTATTGGCAAGGCAAGGTGCAATTTCTGATTGTGACTATTACTACGACACTAAGTATCTAGTGTCGTATTCTTCATTTGTTAACTTGCCACGATAATCTAGTGAGTGGAAGTGAATTCGATTCAACCCTTTCTAGTGACTCTGATGTTGCAGCTGTAGGGGTGGAAACAAGATTGATTCTGATGACGTTTCAAAACACAATGAGCACAAGAAAGTAGAGATGAAGCTCCTGTATCTCTTTTATGGGTGTGGCATGATGTCAATGGGCACTTGCCTTAGAAATGGTCGTTTTTCTTATTAAACGAATGACTTCTCCGGTCTCCAATCATCTTTCACCGTTTGAGATTTCACAAATGGCCATATCATCACTTTCTCAAAGTGATTGGTTGTTTATGCTACCCAAAAACGGTTATAAGGACTGAGAAATGGGTAGCATAAACAATCAACAAATTTGAGAAAGTGATGATCTGACCATTTGTGAAATCTCATACGGTGAAAGATGATTGGAGACCGGAGAAGGCATTCGTTCAATAAGAAAAATGGTCGTTTCTTAGTCAAAGGCCCGTTGACATCGCGCCACACCTATAATAGAGATCCAAAAGCGTCATCTAAACTTTCTTGTTCTCGTTATGTTTTGAAATCTCATCAGCATCAATCTTGCTTCAACCCTTACTGCTGCAACATCAGAGTCACTAGAAAGGGTTGAATCGGATTCACTTCCACTCACTAGATTATCGAGTGGCAAGTTAACAAATGATGAATATGACACTAGATACTTCGTGTCGTAGTAATAGTCACAATTTGAAATTGCATCCTGCCTTGCGAATAAATCCACATTTGAAGGCAGTCTGACAATTGTAAGCTTTTCAAAAAGGCAATTTAAAGGGTTGTCGTCCTTGGATTCAGGGAAGAATACATGCTTGTCGTCTATAGCATCAATAAGCTCTACGGACTGCAAACTGTTTTTATTAATCGTATCTGTCGTTCTGTAGTACCATTGAGTAGTAAAGTGCGACGATTTGTCAGTTCCTTTAAACATTTTTATAATCCGACAGATATAGTCTTTTTTCCCTTTATTAGCTTTAACGTGGGCTTCATCCTGCCGGTTAAACTACTCGTCTATCGATCTCGACCATTTTGTAATGGCACCTACGCCGGGCTTCATCGTTGGGAAACGGGTCACCGATGAACTGACAGTCATCTTCTTCCGTCTTTTCTGTGGGTTTGGTTGTGCGCGGCGTGAGGCTAGACACGTAGAGTTGCTTCGTTATCTGTCTCGAGCTTTTTGTTGATGACGACAATGCTTTCGAAGATGGCCTCGACTTGCGCTTGCTTGGCATTTTGGCAAAGGGAGGAGAGAGGGTATGGGAAGTGGGTAATGAAGAGGATAGGATAAGGTTCCCACTTCTGAGAGGGTCGGGAATAATAAAGGAGAGAGTTTTAGGGTTTGAAAATTTAAGGAAATAGATAGCCTCACATCGCTTGGGAGTGAAATGGGTGATCACTTAATAATCCTTCTTTATTTATTTATAATTAGAGTGGCATTCAGATTTATATTTTGGTTTATGTTGACGATATTCTAGTTACCAACAATTTCCACTCCTCCATTTGCAAAATTAAGCTTCTTACACATCAGATTGTCTTCATTTATCTCAACGGTGTTACGTCTTGGTCCTCTTGGAGCTTCTTCGCAAGTCTGATATGGCTAATTACAAACCTTTTAGCACTCCAATCTCACCAATGGAAAAACTCTCTAAACATGGTGGTCAAGCAGTTTCCACTCTTGAGCGTTACCGACAAATTATTGAGGCTCTCCAATATTTAACCCACAATCGCCCTGATATTGCCTTTGAGGTCAACAAAACTTGTCACCTTCGGAGGATCATTGGAGTTTTGGCTTGCATACGTTATCTCCATAACACTATGGATTTTGGCTAGCTTATATCTCGCTACTCGCCACTGAATCTTCAAGCCTGTCAGCTTATGCATACGTTATCTCATAACACTATGGATTTTGGCTTGCTTAATCTTGTTCCTCGTCGCTGAATCTTCAAGCCTTTTCGGATGCTGACTCAGTAGGGTGTATTGATGATCGTCGATTTACCGGCGGATTTGCTTTCTTTTAAGGCTATATTTCCTTAAATTTTCAAATTTTAAAACCCAAAAACTCTCCTTTATTATTCCCAACCCGCTTGGAAGTGGGAACTCTATCCTATCCGCAACCCACTTCCCATACTCTCTCTTCTCCATCCAGCACAATGCCGTGCAAGCGCAAGTCGAGGCCGTCTTTGAAAGTGTCGTTGTCAACGAACAAGATGCTCAAGATAGATAAAGAAGTAGCTTTGACTGTCATATCTCCCGACTCCGCCCTCGCTTCGCAACCCACTGAAAAGACGGAAGAAGAGAATTGCCGGTTCATCGGTGACCAAGTTCCCGATGATGGAGCCTAGCGTAGGTGGCCTCATCGGTACATAGGAAAGAGCAAGGGGAAGAAAATTACTTGGTCTAAAAGGTCAAAGCTCAATATCAATTCTGAAGAAATTATACAAGCTGGATGCCATTACACAATAGCCGTGGTCAATGGATGAGTAGTTTTCAACCTAGAGGACGAAGTCCATATTAAAGCTAATGAAGGGAAGTAAGGCAATATCTGTTGAATTATAGAATTGTTTGAAGGAACTGATCGACGGATCGCTGTATTTTACTGCTTCATGGTACTATAGATCGTCGGATACGGTTATTCAAAATAGTTATGGAGTCCATAGAGCTTATTGATGCTATAGACGTCAAGCGTGTATTCTTCTTTGAATTCAAGGATGACAACCCTTTAAATTTCCTTATTGAAAGGCTTAGAATTGTTAAATTGCTTTCAATTGTGAATTTATTGGCAAGGCAAGGTGCAATTTCAGATTGTGACTATTACTACGACACTAAGTATCTAGTGTCGTAATCTTCATTTGTTAACTTGTCACTCGATAATCTAGTGAGTGGAAGTGAGTTTGATTCAACCCTTTCTAGTGACTCTGATGTTGCAGCAGTAGGGGTGGAAACAAGATTGATTCTAATGAGGTTTCAAAACATAATGAGAACAAGAAAGTAGAGATGACGCTTCTGGATCTTTATTATGGGTGTAGCGTGATGTCAATGGACACTTGCCTAAGAAATGGTTGTTTTTCTTATTTATTGAATGCCTTCTCCGGTCTCCAATCATCTTTCACCGTATGAGATTTCACAAATGGCCAGATCATCACTCACTTTCTTAAAGTGTTTGGTTGTTTATGCTATCCAAAAACGGTTATAAGGACTGAGAAATGGGTAACATAAACAATAAACAACTTTGAGAAAGTGATAATCTGGCCATTTGTGAAATCTCATATGGTGAAAGATGATTGGTGACCGGAGAAGGCATTCAATCAATAAGAAAAACGGTCGTTTCTTAGGCAAAGGCCCGTTGACATCGCGCCACACCCATAATAGAGATCCAGAAGCGTCATCTCTACTTTCTTGTTCTTGTTATGTTTTGAAACCTCATCAGAATCAATCTTGTTTACACCCCTACTGCTGCAACATCAAAGTTGCATCGGATTCACTTCCACTCACTAGATTATCGAGTGGCAAGTTAACAAATGAAAAATACAACACTAGATACTTTGTGTCGCAGTAATAGTGACAATCAGAAATTGCATCCTGCCTTGCCAATAAATCCACATTTGAAGACAGTTTGACAATTGTAAGCTTTTCAAAAAGGCAATTTTAAGGGTTGTCATCCTTGAATTCAGGGAAGAATACACGCTTGTCATCTATAGCATCATTTAGCTCTACGCAGTCCAAACTGTTTTTAATAACCGTATCTGTCGTTCTATAGTACCATTGAGCCGTAAAATACGACGATTTCTCAGTTCCTTTAAACATTTCTATAATCCGACAGGTATAGTCTTCTTTCCCTTTATTAGCTTTAACGGGGGCTTCATCCTCCCGGTTGAACTACTCGTCTATCAATCTCAACCATTGTGTAATGGCACCCACGTTGGGCTTCATCGTCGGGTCACCGATGAACCGACAATCATATTCTTCCGTCTTTTCAGTGGGTTTGGTTGCGACGTGGCGTCAGAGGAGGTTAGACACGTAGAGCTGTTTCGTTATCTGTCTTGAGCTTCTTGTCGATGATGGCAATGCTTTTGAATACGGCCTCGACTTGCGTTGCGCTTGCTTGGCATTGTGGTGGAGGGAGGAGAGAGAGTATGGGAAGTGGGTAATGAAGAGGATAGGATAAGGTTCCCACTTCTGACTGGGTCGGGAATAATAAAGGAGAGAGTTTTAGGGTTTGAAAATTTAAGGAAATAGATAGTCTCGCATCTCTTGGGGGTGAAATGGGTGATCACTTAATAATCCTTCTTTATTTATTTATAATTAGAGTGGCATTCAAATTTATATTTTGGTTTATGTTGATATTCTAGATACCAGCAATGTCAACTCCTCCATTATGTCTATTATAGCAAAATTAAGCTTCTTACACATCAGATTGTCTTCATTTTATCTAAACGGCGTTACGTCTTGGAGCTTCAACGCAAGTTTGGTATGGCTAATTCCAAACCTTTTAGCACTCCAATCTCAGCTATGAAAAAACTCTCTAAACATGGAGGTCAAGCCTTTTCCATTCTGGAGCGTTATTGACAAATTATTGAGGCTCTCCAATATTTAACCTTCACTCGCCTTGATATTGCCTTTGAGGTCAACAAAACTTGTCACCTTCGGAGGATCATTGGAGTTTTGGTTTGCATACGTTATCTCCATAACACTATGGATTTTGGCTGGCTTATATCTCGCTAATCGCCGCTGAATCTTCAAGCCTTTCAGCTTATGCATACATTATCTCCTTAACACTATGGATTTTGGCTTGCTTAATCTCATTCCTTGCCGCCGAATCTTCAAGCCTTTTCGTTTGCTGACTCGGCTGGGTTTATTAATGATCGTCGATCTTTCGGAGGATTTGCCTTCTTTTTAGGCAGGACTCTTATCTCATGGTTATCTCGAAAACAACAGACTGTTGCCTGTTCATCTACTGGGGCCAAGTAGAAAGCTCTAGATCTTTGAACTAGGTATTTCTCTTCCGAATGCACCAACTCTTTGGTGTGATAATGTGGGTTCCACTTATCTTATTAGTAATGAACATAATTGTTCGATAAAAATTATAAGCAACTCCAAAGGCATCTGCCCAATCCAAATACCTTGTGTGTTTAAATATTTGCACCTATATACTTCATATTCACGTGGACCATTTCATATTCTTAAAAAACAGTAATGCGGATAAAGAAAAAATACGGGTAGAGTGTTTGGTGTTTGGAGGTGACATTTTTCTCCCTTAGCATGCACGATCTCCCACGGCGTGCATTTGCCTTTTCGTTGCTTCCTTCTCCATTTGATCAACAAAAAACAAACAAACAAAAAGGCGGAGGGAGGGAGGGAGGGAGGGAGAGAGAGAGAGAGGGAGAGAGAGGGCACGACAAAGAAAAGGGGATGGAAGTTCATATAGTCATAGTAATAGAAAATTGTAGGTCATATAGTCATAGCAATAGAAAATGGCAACACAGTATTTTTAAGGTTAGCTGAAAGGGATATATAATTACTACCTTCCATAAAAGATATAAAGATTTTGCCGATAAAAAAAAAGAAAGAGATAAAGATTCGTACTTATGTATAGCTAAATAAGCGTGGAATGTTAGGAAAGAAGAGAACAAGTTTCCATTTAACAATTTGAAAAGATTCCTACATATGTATAATTGTGGAATGTAATAGGAAAAAAGAAAATTTCAAATGGAAACATTAATTATGGAAGATTATTAGTAGTAGGAAAATGATATTGGCACCTCAAAAATTGATTTAAATTTTCCAAAATCAGTGTAATTCCAAAGCCACTTAATTTCTTTTATTTTTTGGAGTGCCTCAATAATTTAGGTGCCACGTGTTGCAACCACGGCCCTTCACTAACCATGAATTTTGTTTAATATATAGTATAGATATAGTGTCAATGACACCCATAAAGTATACATATCAAAGATGGGTATTTACGATATCCAAATCTAAAATGCCAAAATCAAAGTAAGAGTAGCCCATGATTGTGCTGTGATTAGCATTGGGATTTCTGAATTGCGACCTCAAATCGAGACTATCTTTGTGGTTGGCTTTGTAACGCTCTGATTTTACGAAATGTTAATTAAATCATTTTAACTAATTTACTAATACAAAAATTATTAAACAAAGTTTAGTAGCGGAAGTCTCAATTATTAAACTTAAAGCTACTTAATTGTCTTACAACTCAACAAAATAAAATAGAGTTCGACAAATGTGATAACACTTTTGGAAATTCAAATAACAGTACTTCAAATTAACAGAGCTTCTAAGGGTAGGGTATTCAAGGCTCGACAAACTCCCCTTCCTCAGCTGGGAGATACTCATCCTGATACTAATCGTCTTGTGGCGGATTCTGTTCTTCGGTCTCCTGAATACCGGCATAAACGCCAGGCTCAACGGCACGAAAATGAGTTTTGACACTCAGTAGATAGTCCCAACCCTACTATCACAATTGATAATACACAGAAGGTAAAAAATAATAGCACATCGTCCTTTTCTTTAGTATTCATTAACTTACATGAAATCTAGGTATCTTCTCCACAAGCTCCTTTACTCCCACATCTCCACTAACTACAATCGTCTAATGGGTCCACCTTTCCTCTTGCTTATCCTGTACTAGGGTCCTAGGTTAGCGCACCTAAATTATGTGCTTAGCACGTTCTCACTTACAATAACAGGAGGATCAATTATAATTGTTGGACATCCACTAACTATAACCGTCTCTTGGGACCTATTCCCTCTTGAACACAAGAAGTGAACTTTCCCATGACGTAAATACATTAGCGTCACAACATTTCTCATCACCGGGCCATGCATGTAACCCTTTTTAACACAGGGCTCAATTGGTTACCCTTGCCATAGCCATTGCTCAAATCACATCCACAACCTCACACCTCAAACACTTAAATCATTTTCCCATTTACTTAACATCGTTTACATGAATCACTACTCATAGACCACCCAGAAACCTGAAGTCCATTCTAGCACTTACAACATGATACAATCAATAACAGCTCAATTCATAATATGATACATTTCAACGAGACAACAATATAACAATTGACATGGTGTGAAACCACAATTTTCAGTTTACAATAACCTCGGGTAATAATGGATGAATGCAGTAGGGGAAAAATTCACTTGATGGACGAAAGTCATGATGCACGGGACGATCCCATGATTGAATAAACTAAGTAGAATGCAAAGACTCAGTTAAAAAAATCACAGAAATTCATGAAACTAATATTTACTAGATTTTTTTATGAAAACTCCCTCGAACTATCACCACTTTTTCTACTTCATCCTCGAATTATCCAAAACCTACCAATTTCGTCCCAGCCCTAACTCCATCCACATTTTCCATCCAAAAACACAGCAAATGACATTTTCACCCACCAATGTAAGGGCAAAATAGTACTTCCACCCTTCCCAACATATATATCTGGCGGCAAAACCAGTGGATTCCCTTTCATTTTGGCCTCTATATACAATTGTGGTTCAAACATTAAAAAAGCTATTTTGAGGGTCGGACATCCACCAACTATAACCGTCTCTTGGGACCTAGCTATGCCTTTTCCACTTATTACTAACATATCAGACGTTGAAGGTATATTCTATCATTGTAGGGACTAACTTTACCGTGATTAGCACGTAAAATAGGATTACAAATGTACTTCCCATGTTGGATCCAAAATGAATGACCATTGTTCTAGGTAATCAGATCTCTTTTCGCTAAAAAAATTTGAAGCTAAACCATACTCATTGGTGTTTTCTACTGAATCATGGCACATGTAGTTCTCTTATCCTCACCATACTTTGCAAAACTCACTTTGCAAAACTCACTGTTGGGGTTAAGTCGTATTTGGGAGTTAAGGGATGAAATCCCATTTTGTCCCTTCAATATGTTGTGCTTGGCATGTGCTATGTTTTTGGACGAAAAATGTGGATAGAGTTAGGGTTGGGACGAAATAGGTGGCTTTTGGATAGTTCGAGGATGAAATAGGTAGTTTTGGTAGTTCGAGCACGAAGTACAAAAAGTAGTGATAGTTCGAGGGATGTTTTCATAAAAAACTCTATTTACTATTACTTATGCACGATTCCAAGTATAACCGGTTACGACTTCCACGTACATTAATTTTTAAGATAAATATAGGATTGGCAGTAAGATAAGTAGCAACCACATTATCACACCAAAGAGTTGGTGCATTTGGAAGAGAAGCACCTAGTTCAAAAAACAATGACTGTATCCAAGACAAAGCAACAGCGATGTCGGCTAGAGCCTTGTACTCTGCCTCAGTAGAGGAACGAGCAACAGTTTGTTATTTTCGAGATACAAATGAGATAAGATTCCTACCTAAAAAGATGGCAAATCCACCGGTAGATCGACGATCATCAACACACCCTGCCCAGTCAGCATTCAAAAAGGCTTGAAGATTCAGCAGCGAGGAGCGAGATATAAGCAAGCCAAAATCCATAGTGTTATGGAGATAATGTAATATACGCTTGACGGCACTCCATTGATCCTCTGAAGGAGTATGCATAAGCAGATAGGTTTTGTTGACCGCAAAGGCAATATCAGGGCGAGTGAGGGTTAAATATTGGAGAGTCCAACAATTTGTCGATAACGCTCCAGAGTGGAAAAGGCTTGACCTCCATGTTTAGAAAGTTTTGTCGTAGTTCAGATTGGAGTGCTAAGAGCACCTCCAGCCTTGACCCAAATTTGGGTCAAATTTTGGGTAAAAACTCATTTTGGGTTAGCCCCACTCCCATTGGTAAAATCATCTTTTAACCAAATATATTATTTTTTAAGTGTTCAATGGCAATAATGTAAATAAGAGAGGAGAATAAATTTGATCAGTGTAGAGAGAGAGAGAGAGACTGTTGTGAAGGGAAAAGAACAACTCCGACGAACAAAATCTACTCCAAAAATACTCCGACCACCTCAACCTCCGGACCCTAGCCAAGCTCATGACACACAAGAAGAAATTCAAGGCCATTGCCGGCGCCGTCCAACACCACCTTAACCCCTTCAGCTTGCCATTCAAGCCCTTCCGCATCGGCCTGTTGCCACTGCCGACGAGGTTCTCTCTCTCCTCTCTCTCTCTCTCTAACCATTGGAGAAATGGGTCAAGGCAAAAGTTGTTCCAGATTTGGACAAAGAAATGGTAAAACCCAAAATGGTAAAGTGTTTGGGTCAAGGATTGGAGAAGAATTTTTATGTTTTTTTCCCAAATTTTAAATCTGGGTCTTAAAATGAGTCCAGGCTGGAGATGCTCTAACAGGTTTGGAATTAGCCGTACTAGACTTGCGAAGAAGCTCCAAGACATAACGCCGTTGAGATAAATGAAGACCATTAAGAAGCTTCAATACCCAAAAAATAGTGGATGGAACCCAGATCCTTGAGAGCAAATTCAGAGCTTAATTTTGCAATAATCTATCTATCAATGTATTATAGAAACGTGTTTGAGCCCCATAACCTCCAAATCCCAAACTCTAATTTTCTAGAATTTTCCTTTTCTTGTAATTTTTAAAATTAGGAGAGAGAGAGAGAGAGAGAGAGAGAGAGAGAGAGAGAGAGCGCTTAGGGGATTATGTGGTTAGAGAGAGAACATGGGAGGGGAGGAAGGGGGAATGGGAGAGAGAGTTGTTTTGTTGTGTATTGTTTTTTTTCTTTCATCTCTTACTTGCATTACAACAGACAGTCACTGCAAATAAAAGTAAAACGTTGGGGTGGAGAAATTTTTGGGTGCCGAGCGGGCACCACGTGGTGCCTGAGCAACGTATCCGGGCCATCCATTTCAGTTTTGAATGGCTTGGATTTGGAGAGAAAAAAAGAGAGAAAGATGAGAGAGAGTGGTGGGGTAAGAGGAGAGAGAATGTTTCAACCTGAACCATCCAACACACTTTTGGATGGCCTAGATGGGCGGCTTGGGTACCACATGCACACGGCTGTTGTGCAAATTTTAATGTACTCACAAGCGCACGAATCGTATCGAAGTATAGTTTAGCAAGTATGAGGTCGAACCCACAGGGATTATTACGGATGGAACGCAGTTGAATAGCTCTTTTAATCTAAAATTAAATTTCCTAATCTAGTTCAACAATATTTTGTTTGGGTTGAAAAAAATAAGCCTACAAAAATTAAAAGTACTTAAAGTGAGGATAAAAATACTAGGGCATTGGAATCCATTACATGCATCATATCTATAATATTTATATTTCTCAATTCTCCAATTTTTCTACACAATAAGTTGGTGGCAAAACTCTTTTATTGTGGAAAATATACATGACAACTCTCTTTCTTAGCTTTTACTATTTTAGTTCTTTTGCCAAACAGATGTATAAAATCAAAATATTCATTGAATCCGTCAAAGACAATTCGTATCTGTTCTTCACAAATCAACGGCCACATGGTATTCACCCGGCATTGAACTGGTACAACGCTAACATTTCCTCCTCTTGCTCGGTACTATTTTTTTTTCTCTATTTTACTATTACTACAAATTAGCGTTATGCCCCAAATTTAGTGAAAAGATTACAAAAATCACAATAATTATTTTTCTTAAAATATCTTTTTATCAACTAGCGTTGTGCCCGTTGGATACACAAGAATGGAAAAAACTCCCATACAATTTTTTATGGTCCTGTGTCTTGAACGAGTACAACGCTAGTAGACATAATGGAGGAATTGAAATTGCTGGTAACTAGAACATGGTCAACATAAACCAAAATATAAATCTGAATGCCACTCTAATTATAAATGAATAAAGAAGGATCAGACTTGGAGGGTATTATTTCCTTAAATTTTCAAATTTTGAAACCCTAAAACTCTCTCTCCTTTATTATTCCCGACCCGCTTGGAAGTGGGAACCCTATCCTATCCTCTTCACTACCCACTTCCCATACTCTCTCTACTCCCTCCACCACAATGCCAGGCAAGCGCAAGTCGAGGCCGTCTTTGAAAGCGTTGTTGTCGTCGAACAAGAAGCTCAAGATAGATTAAGAAGTAGCTTTGATTGTCATATCTCCTGACGCCGTTGTCGCTTCGCAACCCATTGAAAAAATGAATGAAGACGATTGCCGGTTCATCGGTGACCCGGTTCCCGACGACGGAGCCCGGCGTAGGTGGCCTCATCGGTACACGGGAAAGAGCAAGGGGAAGAAAATTGTTGGGTCTAAAAGGTCAAAGTTACATATCAATTCTGAAGAAAATACAAGCTAGATGCCATTACACAATGGCCAAGGGCAATAGACGAGTAGTTTTCAACCTAGAGGATTAAGTCCACGTTAAAGCTAATGAAGGGAAAGAAGGCTATATCTATCGGATTATAGAAATGTTTGAAGGAACTGACGGATCGCCGTATTTTACTATTTCATGGTACTACAGACCAACGGATACGGTTATTCAAAATAGTTTGGAGTTCATAGAGCTTATTGATGCTATATACGACAAGCGTGTATTCTTCTCTTAAGGAGGACAACCCTTTAAATTACCTTATTGAAAGGCTTAGAATTGTCAGACTACTAAATAAGTACTTATTTTTTGAATTAAAAGTGATGTATTGAGAGAGAATAATCTATCTCGTAAAGGGAAAAATCAATACACTTGTAATAAAAGAACCTAGAATGGTAAGCCAAGGCATGGCGTGAAATTACACTATTGCCCTCGAATTTTTTCCCGTTGCGTTTTGGTCTTGCAGGTGTTGGTGTTTGGGTAGCTTCGGTATTTCCCGTCATACTTGCAAACGCTCTGAGAGTGAGAGAAGCGAGAGAGACATGGTCAGTCGTCTGGTTTTCACGCTCAAAATTTGTACTCCGTTTCCTGATTTTACTGATTTCTTGTACTTGTTACGGCTGCCGCCGTCTTTGAACGAGAGGCGATATTTGTTCTTCGTACTTCGTTTCCGGATTTCACTGAATTCTTGTACCTATTGAACCAATTTATTTGTCCTGCCTCATCATTACAACACTGTTGTTGTGGTTGTCGACGTCTTTATTTGTCCTGCCTCTTCTCATCATTATGAGAAGATGTAAATTATTGGTTCATTTGCAGTTTTGATTTCGATTCGATGATGTAGGGATTACAGTTTTCATTTGCAGTTTCGTTTCGATGATGTAAGGATATCCTCTTTTGATTTTTTGTAGGGATTACATCCATTCCATACGTTTGCAAGATTATGCATGTAATACCCATCCCGGATATTTAGTAGCTTAAACTCATATTTGGTGGGTATTTAACTGAATGTCATTGGTCGGAGCATAAGTTGGGACGTGGTTTCGCTTGCATATGATAATTTTCCTTGTGCCTTATATAACAAAATATTCTGGGGATATTTATCTTTTCTCATTCTTATTTTGTTTCTGCACAGAGAGAGAGAGAGAGAGAGAGAGAGAGGATTTGAAGCCGTTTATCTTGAATTAAGGTTTGATCTTGTTAATTCTTGCTTCCTTGTTCTTGATTTCATACTTCTCTAGCTTCAATTCATGTCTTAGCTTGGTGTATGCATGCTGATTTGGTTGTGTTTTGAGTTGTTGAGATGGGTTTTTGGGTGAATTTCGTGGGTGTTGTGGTTGCTGTCCAAACCTAGAAAATTTGCAGAACAGGGTCTCGGTTTTTGGGGATATTTGCCTTTTTAAACTCAGAATTGAGTCTTGGTTCCTTCTTATGAAATAAAGTAGACTTGAGGCTTATTCTTTTGCCGCTGGAATCACTCGAAATCGTTAAGAATTCAATTTATAGTGATTTTTAGAAAACTGCTCTGCAATCTGGAAATCTGGGCAGCTTACAGAACTACGTCTTTCATCATTTTTTTTTAGTTAAACGACCCTCTTGGTTATGGGTCCTTATGAGTCTGAAAGATTGATAAGTTGGTGACGTTTTGGCGTTGAAATTACTAATAAGTATTGAGTATTCGATTTTTAATGAATTTTTGAACATGGACTGTTCTGCTGGAAATTGTGCTTCAATGCACAGGATTTCTGAGTTTGGAGGTGATTTTGACTAGGTTCCTTTATTGTGAAAAATCTGGAAAAAATCAGGGATGAACTTTGATGAGTGATAATGGTGTGTACCAAATTTGGGATTTATTAGATGCATATTCTGAGTTTGGTGGATTTTACAAGTTTGTGTGTGTCTGCTGAGTTTTGTATTTGCTGCACTAACATGTTTTGGGAAAATGGTCATAACTCTTAGCTCAGGTATCGGATTTGCGCACGGTTTATTGATTCTGAAACTAGACTCGTATACCTTTCGGAATATGTAGGGGTTCTGGCTTAGTTTGTACTAGGTTTAATCAGTTTTTGATTTGAAGTTGATAGAAGCGCAGGATCTGCAATTTTGGGCAGTTGTGTGTGTAAATTCGGACAAGCATAACTTTGTCGTCTGGACTCTATGTTGGGCAAATTTTATATCAAAATTCATATACCGGAGGTTTACTTTCTAATGGTGGTAGTTTCATGATCTGATTTTAAACCTATAAGAAGTTATAGGCAGGATACGACAGGTAGGTCGTAGATTTCAAACCGAATATAAGGGTTATGTGGTGTTTGGGTGCTACGCTTGTTTAGGGACACTTCTAGTCCTTTGAGATGGACATACTTGTATGTATTAAACATCATTAATCTATTGTTGGTGTTATAGATTATTTTCAGGAGTTGGTTGTAACGTATAATCATTCAATAAACTGATATGGTTAGCTTCTGGTTAGGTAATAAGCCGGTCAATTGGGGAGGTTCCGAAACCGTAAGTTTGGCGTACCTCGGTCAATACAAGGTGAGTGTTTCTGATATGGTTCTTCCCAATAAAATGTTGTTGTGGTGGTGAGCGTATATCTTGCTAATCGTAATAAGCTTTCGATATGGTTATCTTTAATGAGATATTGCTGTAATGGTATGTGTATATCATGCTATTGTTGTTTAGCTTCTGATATGTTGGGAATGTTCGCGTGTGAGGCACACCATGTCGAAAGCCATATCGCTTATTTAACGATAGTTGGGAGCATGGTATGTGGAACACGAGATTCGGTTGTGATACAAGGTGAGTGTTTGATTCATAGATGATCTATATTGAATTGAACTTGAATGTTGGCTTAGTGTCCGCTGTTTGGCTTTATGCCAAAAGGCTTTTATGCCTTAAGTTATTGGTTGTGTGCCCAGTGATTGGCTTTATGCCAAAAGGCTTTTGCCTTAAATTATTGGTTGTGTGCCCAGTGTTGCTCTTAATTTCTCGATAAACTGTTGATAAGTTGAGATTATCTTTTAGTTGTTGGATATTACTGTTGTGTTGTATTTGGAGGATGTGGTGATTATATCTGTTATGTACATTTGAGTATCTCAGTTATGTTGGAAATTTATATTCTTCTTGTTATTCATTCGGTTGTTGCTATATTTTGGTGAGCATTTCTATATCTCACACACTCTGGCTTTTCTTTTTGGTTTGCCAGGTAGCAGGTTGAGTTGAGTGGGTCCATTATCAGTCATCGTATTGAGAAGTGTTTGGGCTAGCATTGGATGATGTGGATGAGCGAGATGGTTATAGGTAGTGAACTAAGAAGTTGATTTATATAAGTTATAAATAAGTCGTTGGTGGATGTGTTGAAGCATATATATTTTTTTTAAGTATTGTAATACGGATGTTGCTGCTTAGTTGTAATCGAGGTTGTAGTTGGTTGGTCAATAATACGTTGACTCATTTTTATGTTAAGGTGATAAGTTTTCCACTGGGTGTTTGTTTCTGACAGGTTGTGAGGTGTGGTTTGTTTTTCTGTGTGGAATGTCATGTGGTTGCGCCGACTCGGGTCCACATTGGGTGCCGTTTACGGGGCGGGGTGTGACAGTGCAGATTATCCTTGTTGCTATTTGTGGTTCTTTGATTGTTGCTGATGACTTTGATGGATTGTAATCAGTTTTGGATATAAGCTCATTCATCCACCCCATCTTTCAAATTTCAAAATTGGATGGAAAAATACAGACGGATGGGAGGAATTAGGTTGAGATTTGTGTACGCTCTCAAAAGATTTGAATTCGCGATGTTATAAACTTAGGACCATTACTAATACAAAATACTTCTCAGGCCCATTAGTATAGAAATGCAGAAACAATCTAGCAATTCTGATTAGAAATGCACTACTTTGTCCTAATCATTCCTCAACGGGCTGCAGGAAAATTATTTTCGCTTTTCTACCCTTATTCTCTATGCCTTGTGGTTCAGTATATGGCCCTCCTTTAATGGTATTTCATCCCCTTTCTACTTATACCGGGGAAACTGTATTTGAACCCTTTCTACTTACACCAGTGAAACTGTATTTGAACCTGATGCATAATACTGAAAATTATAACATAGGCAGCATGTTCAAATCTAGAAGTGGTCTACTTCACATGGTACCTTTAATCCCACTACGCCTACCATTAGGTCATTTTCTTTTTACGTTCAATATCTCCAAGTGAGACAAAATAGAAGTTCTTGGAAGTGAGCAAACTGTATTTTCTAGCCCACTGCTGCTGGCCACCTATAAGAGTGTCTAAAATTCTAAGCTAACTTTTGATCAATTAGAGAACCCGGGGACTACCACCCCTTTTGTCATCTGGTTCTCTCTTATCACTATGCAGTTGATCAACTTTCGTGAACACTGGTTTCCTCATAGTTGATTTTGCTTCAGCCATTTGCACGAAACTGTGCTACTATGAAAAATCCAATACGAAGTTATCACTTCTCCAGTTAAAAATTATTATTATGCACACCAAAAATGAAACCCGTCCCCAACTTTTGTGAAGTCGTCGCGGAGAAACCATTTCGTGGAGAAGATTTTGAAGAAGATGTCACCAGAGGATGCAGGCCTAGCTAACCTATGGGGCATGACAGCTCATCATCATGCTGCAAGCGCTGGCAATGTTGAGGCAACGAAACTGTTAGTTAACAAGAACCTGAACCTGCCTAACATTTTGGATAAATATGGAGATGCACCTCACAATTATGCTGCTAGCACTGGGAGTAGGGAGAGTGTTGTTTTCTGATCTTTTGCGCGATCTCACAAGAGGGGAACACTATGGTGATTATTAGCACTTCAGTGATGAGCTGCCCTGCAATGGCTCAACTCCTCTGAAACACTCTCTACTACAAACGCTTCTTCCCTTATTATGCGTTCAATGTTTTAGGTGGCTTTGATAATGAAGGTTTGTTAACCATCTTTTGGTGCAGTTTTTATCCTCTATTGCATATTAACATCATCTATATCTCTCCAATATTTCAGGAAAGGGTTGCGTCTTCATATATGTATGATGCTGTTGGTTCCTACAAGAGGGTTGGATACAGTGCTCAAGGTTCTGGTTCCACTTTCATCATGCCTTTTTTGGACAACCAACTGAAGTCTCCAAACCCTCTCTTATTACCCGCCAAGGTCTGGTTTTGGCTTTCCATATTTATTCTCAAATCTTCTTCCATGATTTTATTATACATGGCAGTTTGAACCAAATGATTATACAGGATGTTGTTACGCCACTGTCAGAACTAGAAGCAATTGATTTGGTAAAGACTTGTTTTGCGTCTGCAACAGAAAGGGATATATACACTGTAAGCTTCTGTGCCAGTTTACTTCATTAGTTTTTTTGTATTTCTAGGATTTGATGGTAATGCCATCAAGTCTGCAATTTGTGTCTCTTCCGTTAATTTATTTGAAAAATGTACTGAAGAACTTACAGTGAAGGGATAGATTATGTTTCCCTTTTGGTATGTCCTTAGGCAGTTCTTCAAGGAGCAAATAGTAAAATTAGGCTGAAATAAAAAAAATAGTGAAATTAATTATTGCTTATATCTCATTGCAATTATGTGTCCATTTTAGATTTGATTTCTTTCTTGTGGCTGCTGCTATTGAAGCAATTTTTACTTTCTTAGATTTGTTATCCTATTTTTGACGTTTTTGCTCCTACCTGTTTTCTATTATTATTCTAGATTGCTTTTAGACTATTTAGGGACATGGTAGTCTCTTGACATTTTCAATAATTGCATAAACCATATCTCAACATTTTTTTGTTGTGGCACCGCGGTGCCCGTTTGGGTGTTACTTCTAGCTCAAGATATCATCATGTGACGGGATTTTTACCTCAATGATAGTTATGGGTTTGGTCCTCCTTTTTGGACATCGCCTATGCTCACTAATTTGTTGACAATTACCGCAGCCAATAGGGTGCTGTAGTAGGAAAGCAGCTATATTTAGCTATGTTTTCTCTCTCAGTTGCACCCATCTAGGAAGAAAAAGGGCAAGAATTGCAACTTTGCCAAGGCTGGCTCTTTTTGTCGGACCAAGTCGGCTCCATGTGATTCTCTAAAATTTTGGACACTTGCACAGTTGCACCCTATACTGCTTAATTCACCTTTTGCTCTCTTTTTCATCTGGAGATGGGATTAAATAGGCCATGAAATTGCAATAGATTGGCGCAAGGCAGATGGGTTACATGAAAAGCACAAAAATAGATTACAGACTTTCAGTTCAGGTTCTATTTCTTAGTAACACTTTTCTGTACTTTTCGGCTGGCTAAAATGAAAGAAACCAAAGGGCAAATGTTGCTTTTCCCGTTTTTCTTCAAACATCGTGTAAAAATCTCCAATTGAACACGGAAATTGTAGAATACTACCCTAAAATATATTAAGTTTTTTTTATTAATTTGAGCCTTTATTTCTTTTTAATCGGGAAACCAAACTGAATTTCTCTTTCCATCCTTGTCTCATCCTTGACGGATAATATGAGGCCTATGTGGGTACCGGTTATTTGGTTTGGCAGTGATCTTTCGAAACATGACATTGAGTTTATCTGAATGTCCTTTTTATTTGATTTTCCCTAAGCATGTTTCTAATGTTTTGTAGGGTGACAAGCTGAAAATTATGGTCTTAAATGTTGATGGTATTCGTTGTGAGTACATGGAACTCAGGAAAGATTGATCCGTCTCATTCCTGTTGTCATTGCTGCTTTGTTGCAGGATTATTACAGAATGCTTGGTTGAAATGCACATCGATGTAGTTGTAGAGATTATTCTTTGTGTCCTGATTGCTCATCAATCACCATCTTTCGGTTTTCATTGAATCGAGTTTACTTCTCTTTTTCCTGCTTAGTCAACGATGAATTCTCTATTGGACATTTGTTTTCTGTATTATCAGGTCTTCAGATATATGTCATTGTCTGGATGTTATTTCATTGAAAGTACTAAAGAAACAGATTTGGGAAATGTTTTTGCATTTATTGTACTTTGTACATGAACATTTCAATTAAAGCAGGAAATTAGGAAAATAAAGTCAGGTGCTCAACGAACTTTAAGATGTAGAATATTACACTCAAACAAGAATTCAATATGCGGCTCATTGCATTACTGATCTAAATTGTTAGTAGCCACTAATTGAACAATATAGTTTGCTCTCAACTAAATATTCTTCAAAGCAAGATATTCATAGTAGTTAGTAGTAATAGTCACATTAGCAACATATGCAAAGGCTAAGCAGTAAAAAGCATAGAATATCCAAGTTCAACATGTTTTTTAGACAGCTGATTCAAATACGTATAACCCAAAAACAATATTAGGATGTAAGTAGAGGTGTCCAAACAACTATAACTTCTTCCATATGAGAGTTGCCCTGAGCTTTGCTATAAGGTTTTAGGACATTCTGTACTGCTTCCACAACAACTTGTCTGTTGTCATAATGCTGGCGACACGCGAGCATATAGACATCTGAACCACCGATCAATTTCATCCGTCTCTCCAATCTTCGTACAGTTGCAAGATAGAGAAACATTCGAATAGTTGCGTAACTGCTATCTTCCATCAATGCAACAGACATAGCTCTAACATTGCTTCAGCGCAAACCTGAGTTGGCATGCATGGAGCCCTCTGCTTTGAATGTACTTGTTGAAAAGTGTTCTTCTTTCCGAAGTGGAACCTCCTTAAACTTCTGGCAGAGCTTAATCTATTCAGGTTAGTTTCTTCGATCCCTTTCTCTTTTCTCAATCTGTTGAATCGACTGCTTTTGCTGGTTCAATCAATATGAATGGTAACAACTTCCATCCCATCGCTCTGTTGTACTTACAAGCATAGATTTATGTGAAAGAAGCAAATTTCAGAAAACTCAATCAAATTCCCCTAGACGCATTCGGTTAGGTTACCGTTCGCACTGCTGCCCTGGCCGAAGATTGTGTGGTAGCTAGAATGGCAAAGCTCGTAGAAGAAGCTCAAAACAACAAAACCAAAGCTCATAAACAAATGTGCCCAGGTGTACACGCTAGGTTGGTAGATTTCGACACCAAGTAATTTAGGACGTTAACCAAAAAGTGGATCCTTTTTGTTAACTTGTTTGGCAAACAGTTTCTGAAACCTTTTTTCCGGGCGAATGTTTGAATTTTTCAAGTACATAAAATCAAAAGATATTGGGATTTTTGTTTTAAAAAGTAGTTCCGAAACCTGTTCTGCAAACCTGTATTCAAAGAGAGGTACCGAAATGGGCATGTTTTCGTTTTACCTGTCCTTTTTCCAAGCTGTCTGTAATCCATATTCTACTCTCTGGTTTATGATCATCTTCTTTCTTTGAGTGCATCCAATATTTTCTCTGTTTCTCCTTGTGAAATTTTTTTTTGGGTGGCAATTTCTTGCATTGCATTGCAGCTGTCGTTATTATATCAGTTGGTCTGGCGGTAGCTCCATTTGTTCTAAAGACTTGACAATAAAAGGCATTGGCTTCACTTGGCGTTGGTGGTTCTGGTAAGTGCCTATCCATGTGCACTTATCCTCTCCACACCAGTAACCACTTTTCTGCGCACTTTCAAAGGCAGCAACCTCTGGGCTTTTAATCAAAGGGGGAGAGTATCTTGAAACTCTCTCTAAGATAAAGATCTTGGCTTTCGACAAAACTGGTACAATTACAAGAGGAGAATATGTGGTCACAGATTTCATTCGGTGTCCAACGAAGTTACACTGAACACACTGCTTTACTGGTAATTACTATTAGTACTTCATCAAATAGTTTATGGCCGAAAAGGAAAAAGGATACCCCGTAGTTTTGATAAAGGAAATAATTCGGACTTCAAACTGTCACAAAGTTTGTAATGCATTACCGGATGCTAAAATTTAACATATCTGTTATTTTGAAGGGTTTCAAGCATCGAGAGCAAATCAAGTCATCCAATGGTGGCTGCATTTATTGACTATGCACAGACGCTTTCCATCGAGGTGAAACCTGAAAGAGTGGAAGAATTTGAAAATTTTCAAGGAGAAGGGGTTCATGGGAAAATTGATGAGAAGGATGTCCATGTTGGAAACCAAAAAATTGTATTGAGAGCCAGGTGTGCGACAGGTGAAGAGCTTCACCCAACTTTCAATCTTATTCTGAAACAAGATTTACAGTAATGCAATTGAAAGTGTTATCTCTGGGTGCAATGTTCTAAAAGTCGCTCGGTCAACCACCTTCGAGCTTTGAGACCTATTAATCGCCGATTAATCGGCTTGTAGCAATTAGTCGGGTTTTTATTTATTTATATATAAATACTCCCCAATGACAACTCTTATAAAAAATTGAACATTCATCTATCAATCCATCAACATCAATTGTTTTTCAAATATGACAGAAATCTCTCCCTGACAGAAAACTGTTAACATGATTATAACACCAGCTGGTACTGGGTATGGGCCATTCATTTATTAGTCACTAACCAATTATAATAACTTTATTTATATACACCAAACAATACTACACTTTCTGTTAAGATTTAATAAAAAATATTACTACACTTTGTTTCCAGAATCACTAACGTGTCAATATGGGTATGGGCTTTTCAAAAAAAAAAAACCTAATGTTCGAGGTCGGTGGAGACGTGGAGTGAGGAGATCTCGAATTTGAGAGAGAGAGGCGATAGGCGGCTCGGAGATCTCGTGTTTTAGGGTTTTACAGAGATATGACAGGTGACTCCGAGATCGATCAATCGATGACTGGGTGTTGAACAAGCCCCAAAAACTGTGATTTGAAGCTCTTAAACGGGTATGAGTATATCATTTACACCCCTTGATTTTTCAAAATTATAGATTTTACCCCTATTAATCGCCGAATAGCCGACTAATCTCTGATTAACCTCCTGACCTATTAATTCAACTGACTAGGCATTAATCAATCGGTTAGGCCAAATTTTCAATTAATCGACGATTAAATCCTTCTTTTAGAACACTGACTGGGGGAGTATTATATTTTGAGGGGTAAACTTCGATTGCTCCGTTGTGATTAGTGCTCAGGGAGGATTACCTTCCCAACATTTTGAAACTAGCACATAATGCCGCATGTTTTGTGGACCAAAGCGCACAGGCAATCAAAGTGAAATTTGCTCTATTTTTAACATGAAATTGTTGGTGGACTCCAATCCTACTGCATTTGCTGCTGCGTCTTTTTCTTTGTCCTATTCGACCTTATCATTAGACTCATTGCAAACTATTTTCAGCTCCAAGCATAGGTCACTGTGGTGAAGGAAAGTCCGTTGGTTACATATTCTTGGGAGCGGCTCCAGCTGGAATTTTTAGCCTCTCTGGTAGTTGTCGAACTGGTGTAAGAGAAGCGTTCAACAAGCTGAAGTCAATGAACATCAAAACTGTTATGCTGACAGGAGATAGCCACGAGGCAGCCATAGAAGCACAAAAACAGGTGAAGGGTCAGCCCTGAAATTTAAAAAATTGGCTGGCATACAAGATAGTATTTTGCAAGCAGTGGCAAATTGTAGCAAGCCACTAGGGGGGGCAACGTCCCCACAAATTTTTTCTAAAACTGCACTTTGGTCTACATATTTTAATTTTTATTACAGGTTATATCCTCCAAAATAGCATTTATGCCCCCATTTAGATTGATTTAATAGTTGTCAACTCTGAACAAAAAATTCCTGACTGCATTGTTGCTTCCAAACATTGATTTTTCTTCGTATTTTTATAAATTGCTAAGAGAGGAGATGAATTTTTTTGAACAGCTAGCGGGTGCTCTGGGCGTAGTGCATGACGGTCTACTTCCCAAAGACAAGGCACAAATCATATCTAACTTTTAGAAAGAAGCTCCAACAGCCATGGTGGGTGATGGAGTGAATGATGCCCCTACATTATTCGCAACACTTGTCTACCGACAACTGCTTGCTAAGACATCATTGAAGTCATAGCTGATATCAGATACTACGATGTGCTACTTCTACCGAAACAAAGCCATATATTGCAAAATGTTTTCTTGTTTTACTTGCTCCTAACTTGCTCTTCTTAGAAGCGTAACATCATAAAAATAAAAAAAAATACTTCTCCTACAATAACACCTCAATATTTCACTATTATCACCACTACGAGAAAAAAAAAACTTGCAAATAACAAATCAACAAATGAGCACGCGAAAACATGCGAAGCACGTGCATTACACTAGTAAGTATATAAAAAATAAAAACCTTAGCAAAACCGACCACGTTCCTTGTGGTACGTGCACATCCCGGGCCCATTTCCTACCTTGCCCAAAAATCCCGTTGGCCAAACAAAGAATGGAAGTCGGCCGATAATGTTTAGGAGCTTATAGATAGGCTCGGTGAATGTGGTTCACTCGGCCACGAATTCGTCCGGCCGCAGTTCCTGTCTTGGTTGCTACCACGATTGTTGCTGTTGATGGTGTTGTGGCGGTCGATTCTTACTGCCTTGTTTGTTCCGCCCTTGATTATTGTTGTTCGAGCTTCGGCTTTGCCTTACGTTGGCCACTTGTTTTTTAGCTACAGCTGGTGCCTTGGAAGATTCGAAAGCCTTCGGAACATTGCGTTCGACAACTACTTCTTCATGGACGCAATCTTTTTCAATGATTACCATCAATTCTCCCATCGTCTTCGGAGGGTTTCGGGAGAGATCTCGGAACATCGCCGAAGTAGGATCCAGCCCATTCATGAATGAGTTAGCTGCGACCCTTTGATCCCAGTTTGGGATCAGATTGTAAACCTCCCAATATTGTTCGGTGTAAAGTCGAAGAGTCTCCCCCGCTGCTCATCTTATGTTCACGAGCATAGATAACGTCTTTGGCTTGACGTTGCTCGTTACAAATCGTTTGGTGAATTCTAACTCCAGCTCGTTGAAGCATGTGATAGACTTGGGTTTCAGCTGGTTATACCAAAGCATGATTGGCTCGCTCAACGTAAGGGGAAAGATCTTGCACATGAGTGCATCAGAGAAATTGTGGAGGCACATTGTTTGTCAGAAGCGGCAAACGAACACGACTGCGTCCTCCTTTGCTTCATAACGCTTGAGTTTTGGCATGGTGAATCATTCAGGGGGGTCTTTCCTGTTGAATTGCATCAACGAAGGGGGAAGTCTTAGCCTTCCCGAGCTTCGAATTGTCTTCTGGAATAGGGTTTGGTTGAGTGACTTGGGGTGGAATTGCAATACGTGGCTCGGGGACTCTTTTGTGTTCTCAGTGATGGTGTCGAGGGTGTTCAATCCTTTCCCGACGCCGCTGACCTTCTCCTCCCGAGGGTTCTAGGGCTTCTCCTCTAGAGCCTAGCAAACGAGCATGATGAGGAATGGCACCTTCGTCAACGGGCTGATACACGGTCGGTAGGCCCGTGAATTGATCATATAAGATAAGCGTATTGCCATGCTCAGAACGTCCATCCATACTTGCCGTTTGGTGGTGATCTCGAGAATTGACCGAACGTCGTCCCTCACGATGACATTCGAAAATTTATCTTGATTGCTCGGATCGTTCGGGATACTCTCCAATATAGGTGCGCTGAGGCGGATCATTCAAGTTTATGGGCTGCTTTTCCTTCCTTGACTTCGTATTTCGTCGTGAGGGATGGTGCATTCGGCTTGATACCTCGGCTCTATTGGTACCAGCTGTCGAACTCGTAGTAGAGGACCTCGAGCTCTCAGCTCGGATGAGGCTTGCTAGACGTGGACGAGAGCTTGTTGGTTAAGGCCTTGAGTCCCACTCAAGACGTTCAAAGACGGTTCGACGCTCGAAAGTTGCTAACTCGGTTGTTTGCGCAGGACGTGATCTCCTGCTTCGTTATGGATCTTCTTCAGGTGACTTGGTTCGACATGATGGACGTGGGTTGGTGTGGCAACCACGCCACCATCCCGATCCTTTAGCTGTTGTTGGAGCATGGCTATGACCGCCGCCTGGCGTTTTTGCTCCGCCAGGGCGATATCTAACTCGTTTTAAGGGAAAGAAAGTTGTCGAGAAACTGGAAGGGCGGTCCTGGAGGTCCGGTTGATATTAAAAGATCCGTACCTAACAAGCCCGAGGGTGAAGTTCTCCGGACCTGGAGGTGGAAGACGATAAGCCATAGCTTAGGTGTTGAAGAAAGAAGAAGAAGAAAGGGCAAGATCAGGTGTGGAAATTAGTTCCACTATTTGCTAGGAAGAAGTATGAAGAACACTATTCCTCCCCAGCAGAGTCGCCAATTATGGGGGGGTGATTCCACTGTGATCTTCTTGAACCTTTTTCCCCTTTCAATGGGCCGTGAAAGTGCTGAGTTGATCTTCGTGTACCTGCAGAATCGGGGGGGGGGGGGGGGGGGGGGGAGTTTCTCTGGGAAGAAGCTCCGATGAACAAGTCAGTAAGTGGAGAAGAAAGAAGTTTGGTAAGAAATTTGCTAGGAGAGAGAAGAGAGTAATTCAGGGAAAAGATCCAATCCTCCTCCTAAAAGGGGCATTCCTCTATTTATTGGTAAAGATGCAAAGTGCTGCACAGGCTGGTTCTGCAACCCACGTGCCTTGTCACGTTCGGATGACGTCACTTGTCAGGAGCATTTAGTGAACACCGCTTCTTAGAGACTGCAGAGCCGCGTTTGTCAATGTCAGACAAGTCACATCAATCAGAGATGTCACTTCGATTATCAGAGAGGACAACCCACATTTCATCAGAAGCTTCTGGAAGATTCCACAAAGGCGATTGCCGAATGATATACCGAGCAAACACATAACCGAATACTAAAAGTCCTTTCGAGCGTAAACAACGTCAAACGAACACTAGAAGATTTACCGAGTGAAAGGACATCACCGAGCGATAGAGATACTTCCCGAACGAATTTAGTATCAAATGTTCGGTTACTTTTTAGGAAGCTCGGGAAAACGCTCAGAGGTTCACCTAACGTTGGGAGAATATATGGTGTGAGACGTCAAGATGTGTTTCAACTTACAAACGAACTGAGACAACTGAACCATAAGTCTGCAGTGATATCATCTCTTTGATCCCTTTGAACCTTCGGATATTTCGGCCCACTACAGCATGTGACCTACTTTACTAGAGGTTCTTCGTGTGACACATTGGTTGTGGAGTTCCCTAGTGTAATAATACGTCCCCATTTTTATACCTTGCTTATTATTCAAGTACCAAGAATGAATAATAATTGCCTCTCTTTTTTTCATGGTATTTAGGTGAATGGAAACATACGCTGGGTAAGTGCGAATAACTCATTTGTCATGCTTGTTCAACTTGTTCTTGTGGTTCTAGTTTTCTTGTAGGGGGATGAAAATAATTGGTGTTTCGAGCAGCACCAGATTGCAACGGCTACTCGTGCCTCTTCACCGGAACCCTAGTTCGTTGCCTGAACCCTTAATCTGCAAAACAGACAGGAGGTGAGCACACCTTTGCCCCTCGTGGCAAAGGCCCTCCGATGCCTAAGTTAGTATCACGTACTAGTAATCAAACCCTAATTATCAGTAGGAAAATAATATGAATGCCACGTATTGCGTACCCTTTACCTCTAGGTTTACCTCGTATTTATATATTTGCGTATGCTTGCTGTCCAAGCATCCCTGTTGCCCTAGAATTCCTAACTCGTATTGGAAACCCAGGACATCTTGGATTCTCGTTCCCTTGTCAGTTTATTATAAAAGAGTCATTTTAGGATTCTTTTCTATTAATGGCTGTAGACACCCCAATCTGGGCTTCCAGATTAGTTTACTTACGGTTTTTGATTCCCCGATGATGAAATGGATCAAGAACACCCCGGGAATGATAGCGTGTTTGAGCTTTGAGTGTTTGCAAAATCCTTGAACCTAACCTAGCCTAAACCACTTCAAAAATCAAAAACCCTACTGGTTCGCGCCAGGGCGCAACCATCCCGCGCCGGGGCGCACGATCCCGCGCCAGACTGGCTCCATCGCGCGACAGTGCGCCAGGGCGTACCATCGCGCGCTCGACTCACTCCATCGCGCGACAGTGCGCCAGGGCGCACCATCGCGCGACAGACTCGTTCCGTCGCGCGACGGTCCAACCTACCACCAACCTTTCTGAAAGAGGACAGTTGGCCACCAATGCAACTTCAGCCAGGCCTCGTGGACTGGCTGAACTCCTCTGTTTGCACCAACCAGATTCACCTCCATCCTTCTCTATATATATCCCCCTTTGTTTCTCTTTCAAAGGGTTCAAGAATTTCAAAGGTTACAAATCTCAAGAGCATAGCTTGCTCTTTCTCCTCCATTATCAAACATCCAACCACTCAATCAATCCTCAAATCTCAAAGCTCAAGTCCTTTCAAACTCAATTTAGGTATAGCTACCTACTATTTTCTGTTCTGATCCCTGAGGGGGGCTGGCAGGGCCAAGGCTGGTAATCAATACCAGTCCTGGTCCTAAAGCTGGCAAGGTTTCAAAAACCGTCGAGGTAGGAACCAGCGCGCGACGGTCCCACTCTCGCGCGCGACTGTCTCAGTCCAGCGCGCGATGGACCGCGTGGGGGTTGGTGTCCTACTGTTTTGTATTTTATTTACATATAGATCGCTGTTAAGCATGTTAAAAATCTGTTTACTGCTTTCCTTTGTTAGAAACTGCTAGTATGTAGTTAATTTGTATTTCTGCTGTTTTGGAGTACCCCTAGGATCATTCTGGACCTGCCCCAGAGCCCAGAAATGTGTAAACCAAGCACTGGTCTGGTTGCGCCAGGGCGCGACAATCCCGCGCCGGACTGGCTCCATCGCGCGACAGTGCGCCAGGGCGCACCATCGCGCGCCGGACTGGCTCAGTCGCACGACACAGCGCCAGGGCGCACCCTCGCGCGCCAGACTGACTCCGTCGCGCGATAGTATGCCTCTGACCAATGAGTGGCCTTGCACGGGTAGCTTAGTTTTAGGTCATTATTTTGTCCCCACTGTTTATGGGATGTTTTATTAATTTGTAGGGCTTCACAACCTTTAAACTGTATATTATGCTGCTATAAACTGCGTGGTTTGTCCTGGGTGTGCACTGGTCCTTCCAGAGCCCAGATGGTTTGAAAATAAGAGCTGTGGGTTTGAGCTCACCGGCGCGCGCGTGTCTTGGAGTTGTGCGCGCAGGAATAAACAGCATGCAGTGACTTGTTCAGTGCATGCTGGTTTCTTCCTGCGCACGTCATTCCAAAACAGGGGCTTCCCAGTTTGTTTAAACTCCCACAGCAGTCTGTTCTCATCCTATACTAACTGCTCATCCATGCTATCTATCACATCTTGCAAACTGTTACAGTTTTAATCCCCTTAAACTGTTCCCCCGCCCTAATTGGCTAAAAAATTGATTAATCAAACAGAATCGCAAACAAACATTTTCGTAAATGCCTAAGTAGAGACCGATCTTCTGATTGGGCGAGAGGGGTGCCATAAAACCCTTCCCCTCTCGTAACCTGGCTCCCGAACCCAGATATGGTTATGACGGACTGGTTCCTTAACTTTTTCAAATCAATCAGCGCGGCAAGTGCTTCGAAATACTGTTTCTTGGGTGTCGGACCTTCAAAACCCGAGTGGCGACTCTGTATTTTGCGAGCGCTTGCTTCCCCACTCGCGCTCCTTCGATCTGGGCCCTTGCCTTGCATTTTGGAATCCGAAAATTCCAAGGGCACGCATGCCCACAATGGCCGAACATCCCATTCTCGTTGGGTATCTTTTCTCAGATCCTATATTCTTGGGATCTCATCCCTTACGGGACATGACTACTCTGGAATCTTTCAGAGTACTCCCTCTGCTCTTGCTCTTGATTGGAGCTCTTTCCTTGTTCGGCTGTATCGTAGCCGAACAGACTGCCTGGACCAGCTACTTCACATGTAACTTGGTCCTTGTTTAACTATTTGGACCAATGTAATCGGTATGTCTCTATCTGCCGAACAATTAGTTTACACCAATGACTTCTCATCTCATTCGCCCATATCGCCAATCACCGCTTATCGTGGTTCATATCACCCGTGTTTCCACGTACCACGTATTCGGCCATTTGATTGTACTTGTTCGGGAATACCTCCCTACATTTCTAAGCTTCCTTCTTGTATCGCTATCATAGTAAAATGCGTGTAAATAAAAGTTAGAAAACTTCTATGTTATCTTGTACGCGAGACAAGTGTTGTGATCCAAGCCACGTACAATAAAAATCGATTTGGCTTTGAGAATTTAGTTGCTTTTTATATTTCTTACAAAACAAATTCTCATCTCTCCCGAAAAGAGAGAGTAAGAGATGACATAAGACTAAAAAGAAAAGAATAAAGACTAACATAACAACTAAAAAGTACTCCCTTCGTCGCAAAATGGATGAAAATTTTGATGCTTTTTGTTGTCCCAAATTTATTGTCCATTTTGAAAAGTCTAAGGGACAAAACCACTTATTTTCCACCATTGCCCTCTTCTAACTAATTAAGATATTAAAAAACAGAACAAAAGAAGTAATGATTGAAGGGAATTGTTGGAAAGCTATAACTTGAAAAGGGTAATAATTGTGTCTCTTAATTTTTTTAGAATCCCTAAAATTGACATCCATTTTGGGATGGAAAGAGTATCACTTAATATATATTTTGCTATGTATTATGGGTATAGTTTTGTATTTTAATAGAAATTCAACATTCTATTTTTGCATTTTTCGTGTTTTAATTTGAATTGGAAGTAGTGACTATATTGATTCTTATTAGTTTTCTATTTATTTTTGCATTTTACGTTTGTACGTTGAGTGGCAAGGCTTCATATCCGTAAGTATTCCCTTATTATGCAGCACACTGGCTGGTGTGCTTATATTTTTACTGATTTAGTTGATGCAAAGCACTTGCTGGTATGCTTAAATTTGAAAATCTAGACAAGATGCCTTAAGAAAAGAACAGCGTGTTGCTTCCTGTCTAAAGCAAGAGCATCGATGTTTTTATAGGGGTGACGTTATAGGGTTGGTGGGCATAGGGTGCTAGATGTTGTGAGCTGGTGTACACATATTCTAGAGAATATGCTCAAATAATTGGAGAGATCCTAATGGATTCTTCCTTGCGGGATGAGTTCTCTCTTCAATGAAGCTCTAAGTCAAATACTTTCTCCAGGATGAGGAGGTTAGATTGTTGGCGGCTTAAGATAAAAGTTTTCCATTAGTCATGAACAAGTCATTTGATGGCTTCAACAAATTGAGATAACAGCAATTGCCTCTTAATTCCCTTAGATGAACATTATTACTAATACTTGGGATTAACCATCATGGTGTAATATACAAATTGCAGTGGAATTTTTTAAAATGTAAGTGTTTGGGCCAATTTATGCGCACCTTAACTAATCCTAATGGACCAATCTCACTATCCACTAGCGGGGACCTAAATTAAAGCCTGAGCAAAGACCCGTATGGACTGATTCCAAAGTACTCCAGTAGGTATCACTTGACAACTTTTAAACTTGACGGAGCAAACCCTTGAGGCCTTGACCATTTGACCTATCCTTGGGGGTCTAAAAATTGCAGTGTAATTACGTGATTGGAATTTGATTTCATGTACCTTAATTTCAAAAATATGACATGCGGAAAAATTATGATAAGAGTGCCGTTGGATAGACATCCTTATGATAAGGAAGGGCGTCTATATAATATGGAAATGTGGTTTTTGAATTTTCTTTTTTTTTGAATCGTTAGATTTATCCCCATAAATCCTACAGCTGAGAGCTGAGTTTGGGTTTGGATTTGGATTTGATCAACATACAGAATTTGGACGTTATTAGTTCTATCTAAAATTTGAAACGCACTCACTCACGCCCTATCCCCTTTTCTCTCTTACTTTTCCATTCTCTCTCGATCAAGATCCATTGCCATGTCCATAGAGAAAAGGCAAATGTCGAGTCAAAAGTTGTTGATTCGAATATGCCGATGGGTAATTGTTGGGAAACCGAATCCCCAAGACCCAGTAATGACGCGTACAGATTAGACAACAAAAAATTGTAAAAACCCTACAAAGCGAATTAGGGTTCTACCTCAACTCCCTGCGATACAAACGCTGGTTGAACTTGTTATAACACGTCTTGCTATAAACCACGAATACTGCTCGACCGTACCTTACGATCTTCTATCGTATTCCCCCCACGTCTAGAACATGAACCGAGTGTGGACTCTTTCGTGATCTGTTTGCTCTCTCTAAGCCTGCCTCTATTTACTGAATAATAATAAAAAACATCCATCAGACCTAGAGAGCATAACGTGTATATATAGGGCTACGATAGGGACCTAAGGAGTAATAAGTCTAGGCTCCCAGTGTAAATAAGAAAAAAACTAATCCTGCTAGGATTCTATTTCTTATTTCACTAATTATAATTCACTCCACTACAGAATTATAATTGCACTCCCGTCCTTATCTCAATTATATTACGAGTTCCATGATATTAAATACTTATTAATCTCCCCACGTTAAGATTACAGATACCCGTTGATTAAATTAAATTACTAACAATCTCCCACTTAATCAACATCTTAACTTGAGACTATCCGCTTAACTTATTCGATATGTCGGATACAAATATCCACCTGCAGGGTTTGGCATAATCGAAACTTATAAGTTTACTCAAGGGGTATCATCAATCCCTACCGGACGTGGATTCCATCAATAATTAATAGTTGTCATATACATAATGTTGCTACCCAACTCACCGAGACTATTGACCGTATAAAGATCTCACTCTTTAATGAATCAAAGTCAACAACATTAAATATACATCTCTAATAATTATTTTTGGATTAAGAGCATAAGCATTCATAATAACCATGAGGTTTCAATTGTCTTATAAAGTTAGTATAAAGACAATTACCTTAATACAGTCCCGTTCAATACACACAAAGTGTACTAGCACAATGAGTTAAAACTAGACCGTTCCTTGTAGTCAAGACAGACCTACTAAAATATTGTGCTACAATCCTACCGATGGTGTGTTAAATTCCATCTAAGACTATGAACCATAACTTATATTCCACAAGAACTGATGGTCCAATCTTTAGTGTATAAGCCGTACTCTACACATTGGATTATCTACTATGTAGAATAAAAGACACACACATGCACAACATACAAAAATATCATGCAAATATTGCCCATAAAAGATTCTCATCAAAATGGATAAAACTGATTAATAATTAAATATTAATCCATCATATAAAAACATAACTTTTACATAATTTCCTAACAAACTCCCACTACGACTCAAAGTCATGCTGCCACGCATCTCTCTCACATTCCTTCTACATGACTATCAAAAGTCTTAGCCTGTAAGCTGTACGTAAAAGGATCTGCTAGGTTGTTTATTGATGCGATCTTAGACACAGTTACATCACCTTACTGAACGATCTATCGAATCAGGTGATACTTATGCTCAACATGTTTTCCTTCTTATGAGTCAATGTCTCCTTAGAGTTAGCAATTCCACCACTATTGTCACAATAGATGTAATAGCTAATTGCACTAAAGGAATCACTTCTAGATCCATCAAGAAGTTTCTAAACCAAAAGGCCTCTTTGGCTGCTTAAGAAGCTACCACATACTCGGCCTCCATGGTGGAATCAATCAATGCATGATTGCTTGATAGTCCTCCAACTTATGGCTCCACCTCCTAAGGTAAACACATATCCCGAGGTAGACTTTCTAGAATCCTATCTGACATAAAGTCTGAGTCTGTGTACCCATGAGGTACCAGACTATTTGACTAGAACACCAACATATGATCTCTAGTTCTTTTCAGATACTTGAGTATATGTTTCACTGCAGTCCAATGTTCTTGCCCTGGATTAGACTGAAATCTGCTAACCATGCCAACGGCAAAGCAAATATCAGATCTAGTATACAACATAGCATACATAAGGCTTCCTACTACCGAGGCATAAGGAACTGCCTTCATTTTCTCCATCTCTTCAGGTGTTTTGGGACACTGATCCTTAGATAGGTTGATTCCATGTCTAAAAGGGAGGAACCCTTTCTTGGAATCTTGCATGCTAAAACGGGCTAGAATGATATCGATATAAGTAGCATGTGATAAGCCCAACATCCTATTCTTGCGATCTCGTATAAGCTTAATCCCTAGGATGTGACCAGCTTCTCCCAAGTCCTTCATTTCAAATTGGCCGGATAACCACACTTTCACTGAAGATAACACTCCCACATCGTTTCCGATGAGTAGGATATCATCGACATATAGTACTAGAAACACTACAACTTTTCCGTTGCGCTTCTTGTACACACATGACTCATCCAGACATTGATCAAAACCAAAAGACTTGATTGCTTGATCAAAACGAATGTTCCAAGATCTAGATGCTTGCTTAAGCCCATAAATAGACTTCTTGAGTTTGCACAACATGTGCTGCTGACCTTTTGCTATGAATCCATCTGGTTGCACCATATAGATACACTCATCTAGATTTCCATTAAGGAACGCGGTCTTTACATCCATTTGCCAAATCTCGTAATCGAGATGAGCCGCAATGGATAAGAGAATCCGGATGGACTTAAGCATGGCTACTGGCGAAAAAGTTTCCTTATAGTCGATCCCTTCTTTCTAAGTATACCCTTTCGCAACAAGCCTAGCTTTGAAGGTATGCACCTTTCCGTCCGCCCCTCTCTTCTTCTTGTAGATCCACTTGCATCCAATGGGTTTAATCCCTTTAGGTGGTTCTACAAGATCCCAGACCTGATTAGAGTACATAGACTCCATCTCTGATTTCATAGCCTTTTGCCAAAGTTCCACATCTTTATCTTGAAGTGCCTCATTGTAGTTACAGGGTTCGGCATGTTGATCATCAGGGATCATTTCAAAAGACTCTCCCAACAACGTATACTGACTGGGTGGAACAGTAACCCTCCCACTACGACGAGGTACTGGTGTGTTAATAGGTGCCTCTACAAATGTCTCTTGTGGCATTTCCTCGTGCACTATTGGTGGTAAAGAAGTTTTTATGCCGGTCTCTCTCCTCTCAATTCCTCTAGAACAATTTTACTTCTGGGTTTGTGGTCTATCACATTGTCGTCTTCTAAGAACCGGGCATTAGTGCTAACAATGACCTTCTTATCCGTAGGACTATAAAACAGACCACATCTCGTTCCTCTAGGGTACCTTACAAACAAGCAAACTTCTGTCCTCGATTCCAATTTATCTGCGTTCCCATTCAGCACATGTGCTAGACTACCCCAAACCCGAACATGCTGCAGACTAGGTTTGCACCCAATCCATAGTTCTGTGGGTGTAGATGGTACTGACTTAGATGGTACCAAGTTAAGAATATACGCTGCTGTTTCTAGTGCATGTCCCTAAAACGAAATTGGTAAATCTGAATAACTCATCATTGATCTTACCATATCCATAAGAGTCCTATTCCTCCTCTCTGCTACACCATTTTGTTGTGACATACCTGAAGCTAACAACTGGGATGTAATCCCTTCAGCTGACAAGTAGTCCCTAAACTCTCCCAAGAGGTATTCACCACCACGATCAGATCGTAGTGTCTAGAGACATTTACCCAAACGCTTTTCCGTTTTTGCCCTATACTCCCTGAATTTCTCAAAGCATTCGGACTTACGGTGCATCAAATAAATGTATCCATACCTTGAGTAATCGTCAATAAAAGTGACAAAATACTCAAAACCACCTCTAGCTTGGACATTCATAGGCCCACACAAATCAGAGTGAACCGATTGCAACGGCTCTTTGGCTCTATATCTTTTTGCTGAAAAAGGTCTTTTGGTCATCTTACCTTCCAAACAGGATTCACAGATTGGAAGTTCCTTAACTTCCAATGAACCTAAAGGTCCATCTCTAACTAGTCTAGAAATCCTATTCAGATTAATATGACCAAGACGTAAGTGCCAAAGATACGTTTGGTACAATTTAGAAGGCTCTTTTCTCTTACATGACAAATTATTAGTGTTATTCAATTCATGCAATTGCACTGTAGAAAATATAGGATTAATAATATAGAGATCATCCACCAATGAACCAGAATAGATAAAACGTTTATTTAACTTAATAACCACAAAGTCACTAAAATAAACCAAATATCCATCCTTTATTAACTTAGAAACTGAAACCAAGTTTCTTCTAATAGTAGGAACATAAAGACAATCTCTCAAAATTAAACTCCTATTACTACTAAAATTTAAAAAAACATTTCCTACTGCAACTGCTGCCACTTTCGTAGCATTTCCCATATGTAAATAAATCTCCCCATCACTGAGTCTTCTGGTTTCCTGGAACCCCTGCAATGAATTGCAAACATGATTAGTGGCTCCCGTATCTACACACCAGGTACTGGTAGATAGCACCGCTAAACATGATTCAACAACTAGTGAAAAAGATTTACCTTGTTTGTTCACTTTATTGAGAAAAATCAGACATTCCTTCTTCCAGTGTCCTTTCTGCTTGCAGTGAAAACACTTGCCCGTAGGCTTTTTCACTCCACCTTGAGGCGCATGAACTGCCTCCACAACTTTTTTCTGAGACTTATTCTGCTTTTTCTTGCCTTTCGGCTTAGAAGTAGAAATCTTCTCTGCCACTAGCACTGATGGTGGTTTCTTCCCAACCAAAAGACCCTCAGCTGCTTGGAGTTCCTTAAGAAGTTCCGCCAAAGATAAATACATTTTATTCATAGAATAAGTCGGGCGAAACTGCTTAAAACTCTCAGACTGCAGTGAGTTAAGAACAAAATCGATTTGGGTTTTCCCATCAATTTCAGCTCCAAGGATCTCTAGTTCATTAAGAAAAGTTATCATCTTCAGAACATGATCCCTAATTGGGGTCCCTTCAACATGGGTGATGCTCACCAATTCCTTCATAGCAACTAGCCTTGCTGCCCGATTCTGATCCCCAAACATTTCTTTGAGGTTCAGCATCATATTTGAAGCAGTTTCCATAGCTTGATGCTGATGTTGCAATATATTCGACATAGAAGCCAAAATATAATACCGCGCCATCTCATCAGCCTTAACCTAATCTTTATAAGGCTTTGCTTCCTGTTCTGTGGCATTCTCTTTAGGTATAGGAGGGCATGCCGTAGATAGCACATATTTGTGGCCCTCAGCAGTTAACACAATATTCAAGTTTCTTTTCCAGTCAACATAGTTTGGTCCAGTAAGTTTATTTTCTTTAAGAATAATGGCAAGTGGATTGAAAGAGCCCATTTTTGAATCTGAGAATCAAATAACATAACAATCAATTATGAAGGGCAATAAAAAACTTTGAATTTCATTTTAATATTGGTTTCCTTTACCACATGTTAAAAGAAAAACATTAGCAACCCTACACACCGTGAAGAGCATGCCTCGATGGGAAGTCTCTACTCTTTATCATTCGTGTAGATAGGAACAACCTTTTAATTTTACTATCTAGACACTATACCGTGCCAAGTAAAATTAAATAGCCAATATAGCTTCGGTCCTATCACTACAACAAAAAAGGACTAAGACAACGAAACAAATTCTTCGCCAATTGCATGCTTTTCATCGCCAAAGTTGTTGCCGACGAAAAAAATTTGTCATTCCATTCCTCGGTCTTTGTTTCACGCAAAAGACCCCTCACGACGAAAAATGCATTTTCCTCGTCAATGACTCCCCATGGCCGACGAATTAATTCCTCGCCAATGTTTCCCATGGCCGACAGATTATTTCCTCGTTCATTTATTCCCATGGCCGACAAATTAATTCCTCGCCATCAATTCTGTTTTCGTCGCAAAGTAATTTAATGCTTTTTTTCAAAAATGCAACAGCGAGAAAAGTATTCCTCGTCCAAAAGATTTTGGAGAGAATTTTTTTCGCCAATGTTTCCCATGGCCGACAGATTATTTCCTCGTTCATTTATTCCCATGGCCGACGAATTAATTCCTCGCCATCAATTCTGTTTTCGTCACAAAGTAATTTAATGCTTTTTTTCAAAAATGCAACAGCGAGAAAAGTATTCCTCGTCCAAAAGATTTTGGAGAGAATTTTTTTCGTCGCTAATTTACAATTGGTGTTGTTTCATTCACCCTATCCATTTTAAACCACTCCCAAATCCAATCAACAAAATTTTACACAGGGAAAAAAACGGCTGAACATAAGAATGCATCTTACAGAAGTCACCAATAACCTTCATATTACCATAAACAGCTAAACAAAGTAATAAAGGTTTCAAGGTGTCCATTCACTGTCCAAAAAGAACCAAGTTAACTGAACATAGTAACATGTAACATAAGTGATGCACTTAGTGAGTAGTGGTCGAAGACACGAAACAAAAGGAAAAGTTGTTGGACGGCCCATCATAACAAAAAGATCTTGGCCTTGTCATATATACCACCAACTTTCTGGACGGCCTATCATAACAAAAAGAAGTATCAACACAAAAAGATCTTAGCCTTGTCATATATACCACAAACTTTCTGGACGGCCCATCATAACAAAAAGAAGTATCAACACACAAAAGTCTTGGCCTTGTCATATATACCACCAACCTTCTGCATATCCAATCTGCAAATGCGAAATAAAAGAAAACCATTACTATGTTCAAATATCAACTACTGTACATATAATTACTCAAGCCTAAAGCCAATTAAAGATTCAATGCATGGTCATTAATAATTCAAGCAGAAGCCCCTTTGACATTATACTAGTCAAAAATAATTTCATCATATCCAAAACATAAGGTGCACATACAACTACCAAGAAAAAAAAAACACATACATTAGATAGACTTTCTCATTTGTGAGAGCACCCAACATGAAAGTCCTAAATTTTAAAGCATTTACTATTATACTTTAGACAAATATAGCCAAACAATAAATGAAAGCTCTGAACACTACGAAACATGAGAACAATGTCGTATTTTAGAGGAAAAGCCATAACTTTAATCACCCCTAGGATATCAAATTAAATCCAACAATGTATCTAATCAAACTATGAAAGTCAAGATTTCACGTTCAAACACATTTCCGTTTTTCATGGTTACTATCACTTTCACTTGCACATTCTAGCATTCAAAACTTGACTCTTACTATGAGATTTTCACCCGACTTTTTATTGATATGAAAAAATTGAAGAGAACAGCCCTGGGAACTTTCACTTGCACATTCTAACATTCAAAACTTAACTCTAACTATGAGATTTTCACCCGACTTTTTACTGATATGAAAAAATTGAAGAGAACAACCCTGGGATGGAAGTCGGCGTTATTTGACCAACATAATTAGAGGTGCTAGTTTTGTTCCGCACTTTATAAGATGCAAAAGAATTCCCAATCATATTGTAGTGCATGGTGTGGACTCTAGATATATTGCGTTTACCACTAGACTACCATGTCCAACTTTAGCCGCCAACAGCTTAATTGCATGTCCAGAATCCACATGTACTAACAAGGTAATAATACAGAGAGGGAGGGGAGTTAAGGATACTTGCTGATGCAGTGACGAGGAATGTGGAGTTCGATCCTATCAATAATGGAAAGCAAAATTGCGAGGTAAATTACTAACCATCCAGCATGCTGTTCATGTGCTCCTTGAATTTTCAATATATTCGCTGAATCCATTCCCTTGGTGCTTCAAATACTCCATGATCGTAGCTGACGTCAACTCCATCTGCTTGTTTGACTCTGAAAGCACATCTATCTTTTGCTGTTGTGCTTCCCTTTCCTTTTGATATTCTTGTACCAGCGACTCAAGATGCGATACGTATTGACTGTTGGCTGCAGATGCAATAGTGGTTCTAAGAGATGAGGAAGGCCTCATACCCAATCCTTTAATGTATCCTGATTTTGCCTTGAGCAACTTGATTGAAAGCTCCTCTTGTGTGATCGGTGTCGTCATACCAGCCTCAGTACAATGTTCAGCCTCTACCTCTATGATCTTCCTCTTTTAAAATGTAAAACAACATAAAGTAATAAGATTTAAGCTTCAGATACTTTAGCAACTAAAGCAAATAACCAAATATACGTACATAGTTCTTCTCGGATTCTTCAGAGATTCACATTTTTGTATCTTCATTGAAGTGGGTAGATTTGTAAACTTCTTTCAAGTCCGGCACATGATTCCCATTGGTTTGCATCTGATCGATTAATTTTTGAATCAGTAAGTAGATTAAGCATATTTCATTCTAACAACTACAATATAAAAAAACTCACCATTGCAGCTACCCTCACTGGGATGGACTTCGAACAACATCTATGTTTGAACTTCATTTCGCTCCGGTTCTTTATGTTTTTAGTTGATTTGTTCTAAAAAAAATAGCCAAAAAAAAGAGAGCAGAAACAAGAACTGTAATTGATTAATTGCCCCTAGCGTTACAAGCCGAAAAGAAAAGTACCATGCAAAAAACATAACCAACCCAATCAAACTTGTTGAAACAATTTTTCCACATGTCCTATACAAAATGAAACCAAAATAAGCTCAGGTAAAAAGCAATGTCATGAATCAGTGATTGAAAGTTTGTGCATGCATTTCCACAGAAATGAAACTGCAACTTGTGCATTTCCATTAAATATGTTGAGGTATAAAGGAAACTAAACATATGCACTTCACTGACCTGAAAATAAATTAGTTTGTGCATGCACTTCACTGACCTGAAATTTGGTATCACTCCATTTCTTATCAATTAGATCGATCCACTGTTCGTGACTGACGCCAGATGGTGGGTGGCTTCTGGCATACTCTACCCCCTTAGTACTCTTAAGCTTCTTGTACTTTCTGTAAAGCATATGGGTGTAATCACTCAGTCTATGCCCAAATTGTCTTGCCACTGCCTTCTCAATATCTATGGGATCTCCCTCCAAGTTAAATCGATCCTGCCAAAGCCAATAGCAAAGGTATTGATTAATATGAATTGCGATTTAAGTAAATAAGAAAATATTGTAATTACCTTAATGCGTTGAAGCATAGGTGCCTTCATACTTTCTTCTGCAGCTTTCCATCTACGGATAGTAAGATCTTCCAAATTTGTCCGAACCTCTACACCAATCTGTGTGGCAAGTTTACAAGCATACTTCCCGACAGGTGCACAAAAACATTGTGGGATGGGAACAACAAGCTTTCCTTCTTTGTCGAATATGTGCTAAACCATTAAGCCTCGTGTAGGGCCACGGATAGGTCTATCAGTAATTGTTGTTATAATGAAGCTATATAGTAAGTGCCATGCTTGAGCAAAAAAAATAAAGTGCCAAAAGTAGTGCTTAAATATACTGTCAAAAGAAAAATGTAAACGTTTAAAGCTTACCGACAGGTGCTACAAAGGGGGCTGCCTGAATCTCCTGCTCAGCATCAAGAGGTTGTGGAGGTTGGGTACCCACATCTGGATGTGGGGTCGATCGGGTCACCCTCTCACGGATGGGGCTCACATCATGTTGGTTTCTGGTAGGTGCTTGTTGAAGATGTGATGTTCCAGGGCGCATTTGAGGTACCACTTGCATCCTTACAACCTAAAATACCAAGAGACAATGCAAAAGTATGGAGCATGAGTAGAAGAAACTTTGATGATAAAAAAAAGTATAAGTAGAAACTGATAAAGGATGATAACATACGTCCATTGACTTGATAATGTATGAAAACATAAGCATGATAACACATGCGGTCAAGTAATAAATGAAGTTGATTTTATTATTGATATATTATGTGCAGCCATAGAGTACCTCTTGCTGAAAAGAGTCATCAGACTGATCAGAGTCGTAATCACTACCATCCTCATTACCAGGTGAGCTGTCACCATCTGCCTCAGCCCTGATTAGTTTGTCATTCCTCTTCATAGGTACGTAATGAACGAAACCACTTAAAGAAGCTGGTATATGCTTGAACCCCATGGCTTGCACCCTCTTTTCATTCTCTTTGACTTTGTTGTTTCTCATCCTCTCATGTTCGTTTTCATTCTCCTTGACTTTGTTGTTTCTCTTCCTCTTGTAACCATTTTGCTTCTGTTTTGCGAGGTCGCCTGGTTTCACCCATTGTTTATCGCTTTTGGACATGTTATGCACTATAAAAATAAACAGACAGATCATAATGTAGAGAAAGACAATGATCCCAACTAGACACGGATTAATATTTTCTTTGGATTAACAAAAAAGTACATAACATAAACATTTGCATAGACAGCTTCATGAGTTCCACACGATTACTAATTACGAACAGGAAGACAAGGACATTCATTCACATATTGACATCAATAACTTCACGAGTTCAAAACGATTACTAATCATCAACAAGAAGACACAAACGTTCATCCATATATAAAGCATAGCAGATAAGTTAAATATCATAATCCATATCAACATCCATATCATCCTCAAATATTTCTTGCTCTTCATCAGCTTCTGCCTCTACATTGTCTTGCAATATTCCATCTGATGGCACTACCCCCGAAATTATCTCAGCATCAACATCATCCCTATGACATCGGATATCGCCTTGAATGTCAATTGGCACAGCTGATCCCATGTTCTCTTGTTGGAACGCATCACCAGATTCTGGGGCATGAAATGTTTCACCACTACCCACCTCTGGTACATCAAACACACCCCTTTGTTGGACCCGTTCCACGACTTGCCAAGGTTCACCCCATTTTGTATCTTTTAGGTAAAACACTTGCTTTGCTTGACTTGGCAGAATAAATGGATCAGATTGAATAACATCAATGCTAGTGCAATATGTGTCAGTTCGTATTGTTCTATTTCTACCGGTATTGTTTGTATTATACCATTCACATTGAAACAATATTACACTGTTCTGACACATATAATCGAGTTCCCAAACTTTGCTCAAGTGGCCATAAAAGTTATGCATTTTCCCATCATAGTTCCCTTCTGCAAGCAAACCACTATTCTGACTCGTTCGCCGATCATCTAGTTCTCTGGTATGAAACCTTACACCATTAATTATGCAACCTGAGTACTCTTTCACTAGCAAATTCGGACCATTAGCTAGCGACCATAATTCATCGGTTGCCTCTGGTGACTCCTCAACCCTCAATGCATTTAACTACCACCACATGCAAGTTGAAAATAATAAGTAAGGTCAGCTATAATACAACTTGATAGTATTTAGCGCATAATGAAATCAGTAAACATCTTACTCTCTCTTTGAACCACTTAGGAAATTCTTCCTGTTGTGTACGTGTTATGTCATGCCCACTTGGAACTTGTAATTGATTCTTGTGCTCCCTACTCAAAAGAATGTGATTACTAGGTAAAATGCTATTAATATGCAACATCAATACTATTGAGAAGGGCAAGCATAAAAAAGAACACGTGAAAAACATACTCTAAATACTTCTCCACCTCAGGACTATTGTACAACAAGAACCAGTGACCCTTATGACGAAGCTCCTGTGACATCTCACCATCCCTTGTGACTTGCCCAATAGGACGAGCTGTTTCCGTGAACACTATCAAGCCTTTGCGCCTATCGCCCAAATCTTCATTCCTTTCATGTCGATTATGCACAGTTTCGATCCCATCAAGATACATTATGCAAAAAGTTAAACACTCCTTGACAATATATGCCTCTACAATGGAACCTTCTGGTCGGGCTCGGTTTGAAACGAACTTTTTTAAAGTTCCAAGAAACCTTTGGAGAAAATAAAGTCAGAATAAGATTATATATGCCATTTGAATTTTCAACACAATTATTGATTCAACAAGATTACTGTTCAATCGGGTACATCCACCGATATTGCACCAGTCCTCCGAGAATAGCCTCACGCGGCAAGTGAATTATTAAGTGGACCATCACATCAAAGAAGGCTGGAGGAAATATTTTTTCAAACTTGCACAAGATATGGATCGCACGCTCCTCTAATTGTTCAAGTTTGCTTCGTGTCACTGTCCTAGAGCACAAATCTTGGAAAAAGGTACCTAATTCAAATAGTGCTATGCTAATTTCCTTATCCACAAATCCACGCATTCCAATTGGAAGAATTCGTTGTATGAGTACATGGCAATCATGGCTTTTCAACCCAGTTAACTTTCCATTTGAAGTATTCACACATTTGGATATGTTTGTTGCGTAACCATCCGAATACTTGACAGATTTTAAGAATTCAAAGAAAGCCTACTTCTCTTCTGAGGTCAAAGAAAAGCTCGCCCGAGGCTTGGCATATGATCCATTGGGACATTCTGTAAGCCATAGGTCTTTTCGTATGCCCCTATCTTGCAAGTCCCTTCGTGCCTTGTCTGTGTCTTTGTTCTTTCCCTCAATGCCCAACATTGTTCCATAGATATTCTCACAAACATTTTTAATCACATGCATGACATCAATGTTGTGTCGGAGCTTTCTGTTTTTAAAGCCTAATAGCTCATACAAGATGCTTAGTTTTGTCCAATTTGGTGCAAAACGAGGCCTTTTCTTCTCTCTTGGATCTTTTCCGAACTCAACCAATGGTAAAGAATCCAACTGTTGTTGTATTTTTTCCGCCGGTATCTCCAAGGATCTCTTTCGCTTCTCTTGTTTACCATTGTAAGCCCCCCTCTTTCGGCGTTCGGGGTGGTTCTCAGGTAAGTAGGCTCGATGGTTAATGTATGCTGTCTTACTCCTCAAAGATTCAAAATATGGTTCATCGTTGTAAGAGTAGCATGAAAAATGACCCTTCGTTCTCCATCCTGACACGTCACCAAATGCAGGCCAATCGTGAATTGTGAAAAATAATGTTGCACGTAACTTAAAAGTCTCCCCACTTGAGGCGTCGTAAGTTAATGCACCATTTTTCTCCAACTCCTTCAACTCGTCCATCAAAGGCCGTAGATAAACATCAATATCAATTCCTGGTTGCTTATCCCCAGGAATAAGCAATGACAACATGAAAAATGGCTCCTTCATGGCTAACCAAGGTGGCAGATTATAAGGAATAAGAATGACAGGCCACATGCTGTAGGAGTTGCTCATATTCCCAAAAGGATTGAACCCATCAGTTGCAAACCCTAGCCTCACATTACGAGGGTCTTGGGCAAACTCAGGATGTTGCAAATCAAATTCCTTCCACTCATCAGCATCCGTAGGATGCCTCCATTTCTCCCCATCCACACGTTTCTCCTTGTGCCATTTCATGTCATTGGCTGTCTTCTCCTTCATGTACAATCTTTTCAACCTAGGAGTTACAGGAAGATAACGCAACACCTTATTGGGAATCTTTTTACCCCTGCCACGATTGATTTTGTACCTAGATGTATTACACTTTGGACATTTATCTCGCTTTGCATTCTCCTTCCAAAAGAGTACACAATCTCTCTCGCACACATCAATGAGCTCATACGACAAACCCAACTCACTTAGTATCTTCTTGGCTTCCTAAGTTGACTTAGGAACCAAATTACCTTATGGTAAAAGTCTAGAAAGGAATTTTAAGAGCCTATTAACAGAAGAATTGGTCCAACGGTTCATTACCTTCTCATTAAGCAACTCAATGACAAACTTTAGCAAAGTATAATCTGTACCACCCGGTGGGAACAACTCACGTTGGGCATCATTCAACAATTTATCAAAGTTTCGCACTTCCTCTCTTTGGGTCGTATCCATTGAGTCCGCTCTTATTCGGTCTTCCACCAAGGCATTGATGCCGCAGAGATTCCCCACCTCGTAGTTTCCCGTCTCACAAGGATGCACAGTATCTGATACACGTGGTTCCCCGTGTTCATGCCAAGTAGTGTAACTTTGCACAATTCCATATTGAAACAAATGAAGGTGCACTTCTTGAAGATTTTGTCGGCGACAGTTCACACATTTTCGACACGGGCACAAAATATTACCTTGCCGATCACCAACAGCTGTTGCATTTTCAAGAAATGAATTGACGCCATCGAAATAAGGCTGACTTGTTCTACCATGAGCGGTGTTGCCCAATTTCATCCAACTCTTGTCCATTACTAAATGCAAAAGCATGGTCAGGGTTGAGTTGTCAAAGTCATACTAATTGTGTCATGCATCAAATATTATCATGCATCAAATGTTATCATTTCTATCATTTTTATTTTTATCAATAATTAACGCTTCTCTATTGATACAAATTTGAACGACGCCTAACAACTCTATGGTGCCAATAATTGCCAATTGAGCATACTTTTTGAGTTTCCAATCTCCTTCTATGATTGGTGAAATAGACAAAGGAATATGAACAAGAGAACAAGTGAGTGCATTGTATGTTGGAGCATTAAGATACAGATCCAACCTTTTCTCCTAATTTAATTTGCCCCAAGTATGAGCCAAAAGTGACTATAGTAAACAAAGCCAAATATAACAAAATGAAATTCGGTACAAGCCATTGAATCTGGACTAGTGCAATGGCAATATAAGGGTAGAAAATATGTATTTGAAACCAGTAACCTACATTCGAGTAGAATGTAAAGAAAGTCAAATATCACAATAAAAGACTTATACATACACATATAGGTAGAATAAGACACCAAAACTCCACATGAAATCAATACTTTGTAAATGAATAAGCTATCAAGTAACAACACATGGAGGTATCAATTATTTTGCCCAATAGAACAAACACCAGAAGCAATTTCCTTTAATTAACCAAGTACAACATTTTTATTTTAACTCCCATACCTCACTTTTTGATCTTTTGAAGTCAACTTCTATTCAAGAACCGAAAACATAAAATACACATGACAACATAGGGACTGAATCCTATGAGCACAAGTCATAACCAAATCTCCATGTCAAATAAGAAATATAAGCATCAACCCACACCCCTATAGGATATTATTGAGTGTCACATGGCCATCTCCCCCTCTCCCACAACCTAAGTCACATAATGCACGGGACCTTGCAGGAATGTGATAAGGATTGTGAAAGCATCTTTGAAAAACTTTTCAAACTATTAAAAAATACAAGAGCGAGAATCAAGTGTGCGAACAAAGAATGAGAATTAATTGCGCAGCTGTGGAGCGAGAATTTAGATCACGAATGTAAAAACCGATTGGGGTAGGCAAGGCATATACTAATGGGCCACATGCAAAGTCTTTCTAAAATGGGATCTATCAATTGAAGGCCCACAGAGTTGAATAGATTGTGTTGGAAGTGTAAAGGACTGGGGGTCTAACTGCCTTAACTTTTACAAGCTTTCAACTTGTAAGCTACCGGAACCGAGAAAACCACTAACAAAAATTCATCGAATCAAATACTCCAATAAGCAACCCACATAATAAATTCTCAACCGTCTGATCCGTCGATTCCTAGAAAGAACACCCTGTTCCAACTTTGTGAATTCACGTTGCAGTAGGACAAAAATAGATTGCATGGTAGAAAAAGGGTGTGAAAAAAATTACCGAAGAAAGATTGTTTAGTGCCCGGCCCGATTAATGTCCAAAAGCTCTTTCAGCACTGATAAGTTTGATTTCCACCCTAATTTGTATGGACTCCACAGTACTACTCCTATAATGTATTGAATACTCTGTCATGGTATAGGGCTTGGACCATTAAAACCGCAGTCCAATTTTATGTGGCAGAGACTTGTAGTTAGTAGTTTCAAGTATGCTATTCACTGATACTATACCACTCTACATAGTTATAATCGAATAATATGGGGATGGCTGAGTTGAAATTTATAATACTTGAATAATATAGGGATGGGCGAGTTGAAATTTATAATTGAAGGAAGATTACAATGAAATGATTTTTAATTATCTCTCTCTCTCTCAGAAAGAAGAGCATAGAAGAATTATGCAATAACTGCAGTTTTTCATGTTGAGCATTTGTGAAAATTAATCATACTAAATTTAGAGCATGTGAAGGATGTTATACGGCTTGAGATTATTTTTGGTTGACACTGGTGATTTTCCGAACATCGCTGCCTAATTGAACCATGAAATCTTCTGCCACATATTCCATGGGAGTTCTTGAGGAATATGTTATGACATTATTTTGTTTTGGATCCCTGCTGGCTTATGAAGCTGTTAATTCAAGGCTAAATGATTCCCTTGTGTGTTAAACTGTTAATTTTAGTTGGTGTAACAGGAGAGTAAATGGAGGCTCCCTTCCCCACCCACCCCTGGTTTCCTTTCGCCCTGTGTTTTGTGACTTGGTGTCCCTTTGACCTTTTAATATTTGCCTTTCCAAAAAAAAAATGCGTAGCTTTTTCTTCTCCTTTTTTTTTTTTTTTTGGCTTCGAACATCTGATATTATCTTCGGTGTCTCATGTCTACACAAAGGTGGGATGGCTGGGATTGCAACCCAACTGGTTAGTGGGGTTGTGAAGTCCCTTTTCACTGGACACCCAGGCAATTCATAGCTTATAGACTTATTCCATAGCTTGAGCTCTATGACTGGCTCGTGAAAAAACTCTAGATATAACAGGGGTATTTTTAAACCATGTAGTTCAAATCATTTAACTAACTACAATAGCCTATTGGGCTCTTGTTATGTCGGTATAATGTGCTATAACTCTGCAACTCTTGGCAATTACCGTTAGTTATTGAATCTGATATTCCCTAATCTTTTGCAGCCTGCAGTTTATGTGGCAGAAAGTGCAATCAGCTCAGGAACGGCAGGTTCTTCTGCTGATGGAGCAGAGAAGACATTAGCCATCGTCAGTGGCCTTGCCGTAATTGCTATTGTCGCAGCATCATTGATACTGCTTCAAGTTGGAAAGAAGCCACCTAAGATTCAAACACTGGAATACTCTGGGCCATCCCTTAGTTACTATATCAACAAGTTTAAACCAACGGAAACGCTCCAAGCTTCAGCATCAGTAGAAAACGAAACTTCAGTATCTGTACAGCCAGAAAGTGAGAATGCCCCTGAAGTTTCTGAGGTTCTGGCGGAATCTGTATATCAACCGGATGCTTCAACTTCAAGTTCTAATGTCTCTTAAGGAATTTAAGCTGCTGGTTTTCTTTATGTTGATAAGCCTCCTTAAATAGTTTTTCTGTTATACTGTCTATTGTAAAAGACCTCGAGGATTGATATATGATTCACAGCACCTCTTCAGTTTGTCAATGGCAGTCTACTATATGCTTAGGCCATGATTGTTTGCCTGGATGGGATCAAAGGATAATTGCTCAGATCCTACTACACAGTTAGGTAAATATTTCTAACAGTCATCAAACTTAAGATTTGGGAGAGAAAATTCAGGGGTACCCGCTTAATTTTTCTAATCTCTACTTCCACTTCAGTTTACATCTCTATTCGTAAATCTGACTCCTCATATTCTAACGAGAAGCTTTTCAAAAAAAGAGGATGACCACGAAAAGAAAACAAAATTAGTTGCTCGGTCGGTCATATAAGATCGAAGGGGTTTTGGTGACTATAGAATGGAGAAATACTAACAAATAAGTCCATATATATACAACGATCCATGTGCAAACATATACAAACAAGATTATGAGACCTTTGCCCCAAATAATTACAACAAATCAACTGGGTTTAGGATCTTTGGAGGAAGATATGGAAAAGACAGAGAGAAACTTACCACCATATCTCATGTACGTGAAATCTTAGACTCGAGCGATTAGAAAGACAAGTAAAACCCTGTTGTGCTTCTTGATGCTCCAATCAAAAAATAGTTCAGCGGGGCGAGCTATGGCGGATTTGTCGAAGTTTTCTCTGCAAGCACTTCATCAGATGAGAAGAGAGAGAGAAGCGGTGGGTTACGAGGGATGAGGAGAGAGAAGGAAATAAGTAGGAGTATTCCCTTTATTTATGCCTAAACGATGCGTTTTATGGCTCTTTTTTGTCTGTTTTCTTTTTCAGTCCCGCCAATATGTATTTGTTGGGATGCCGCCAAAATATTTAAGGTATTTGGGATCCCGCGAAATTATTAAAGGGAAACGGCGAGGAAAATTTCTTTTTATCGCTAACATGAAAATTGGAACTGATAAATGGCGAGGAAAAATAGAATTTTGTCGTCAAAGTTGTTCGAACCTAGACGAACAAAAATTTCCTCGCCTAATTAGACCTGCTCCCTTCAAATAGTGACGAAATTTTTTTTTCCTTGCAAATCACATAATATTTAAGGTAAATAATAGTTTTTCGTCACCAATTTTCGTCATCTTAGACCACTTTTGTTGTAGTGTATAAATAATAATAGTGACTCAGATGGTGAGGATACTATTATTTACAGCTAAGTGTATACCATTACCTAGCCCCATGACCCATTGTTCCGTTATGAATTACCTCAGATGGTGAAGTAATTCACACAACAATTATCATAGACCTATCCTTTAAGGAAGTCTGTACCGATGAGGTCATAATTAAATTAATTTTGCCGATGGGGGGGAAGGTTCTAAAACCATCACACAAAATTAATTACACCATCTACATCCTAGTAATGGAGACCGTGGGATTTATAATAATAAACTCCCTCTCCCATTTAGTTATTTAAAAAAAAAATTTGTGAGGGTTATCAAAATTTTTGAGTTTGCAAAAAACGTGATTTAGGTCAAATGCCATATATTACCATGTTGTCCCAATATGGTAAACTATCACATATGCAAACACTCATGGAAACATGCATAAACATAAATAAGGAAACATAATAAAATAAGCATCCCAACTATTATGGTCAAAGATGCAATCCTTGAGTAACAAGGAATCCTTCCAAACATGAAATCCTTAAGCAATGAAGAGTCCTTCCAAACTTGAAATCCTTCGGCTATACTTGTGTAGAAGACTTAGATAGTTTGAATCAATCAAGGAAACCAAAATCCAACCGTGCTTAGGCAAGAAATTTCGGATTTAACATATTCCCGCGTAAACTGCATAGCCTTCAATATTTTGGCCATATCTTCTTTATCTGACCTCCAATTGAAGTGATTCAAATTGGGTTGGATTCGAAATGCAATTATCTACAACTTTCGTGAAGAACAGATTTTCTAATTCCAATGTTTACTGGGTCGAAATAGCCCTGCAATCAGACCCTATGAATCTGAAAAAAATCTGTTGCGAGCCAAACAACTTGTATCTTTTGTATCTACCATCTTCGATCTCTGAATAACTGTCGAATGCTATTACAATCGAAGAAACATACAAATATTGATCTTATGCCTCCATTGGAGTTCACATGCTACGTTAAGTATTACAACCATGAAAAATAATCGTGGCACCCAATAAATAACACATGCTACGTTAATTATTACAATCACGAAAAATAATTGTGGTACCCAATAAATAACAATAATCACGAAAAAAATTATCGTGGGATCCAATCACATAAAATCAATAAAAATCATGTGACCATAATAGCTGGGTAAGAACGCTGCAAAACAAGGGTTAGCACAGTTCTACGTTCTACCATCTATAACCTACGGATAACATGGCATGTTTAATCCATTCACGTGATTACAGCTGGCTCTGATACCACTGTTGGGAAACCGAATCCCCAAGACCCCGTAATGACGTGTACAGATTAGACAACAAAAAATTGTAAAAATCCTACAAAGCGGAATTAGGGTTCTACCTCAACTCTCTGCGATACGAACGCTGGTTGAACTTGTTATAGCACGTTTTGCTATAAACCACAAATACTACTCGACCGTACCTTACGATCTTCTATCGTATTCCCCGCACGTTTACTCTCTCTAAGCCTGCCTCTATTTACTGAATAATAATAAAAACATCCATTACACCTAGAGAGCATAACGTGTATATATAGGGCTACGATAGGGACCTAAAGAGTAATAAGTCTGGACTCCCAGTGTAAATAAGAAAAAAACTAATCGTGCCAGGATTCTATTTCTTAGGGCGCTGCTATTCGCAGCCCTCTATTTACTCCCATAGCCCGTTAAAAATTTTCAATTATACTCGACAGTTAGTTACCGAAATTGAGATATATTTTCAGCGTCCAATTACCGAAATATAATATTTTTTTCAACAGATGTTTACCGAAAATGCATGTTCGGCAGTTGTTTACCGAAAGTTGAACATATTTTCGACATGTAGTTACCGAAATATAATCTTGTTTTCAACAGCAATTTACCGAAATGTTATTTATGATTTTCAACAATCATTTACCGAAATTTAGTGGGCTACGGGAGTAAATAGAGGGCTGCGAATAGCGGCGCCCATTTCTTATTTCACTAATTATAATTCACCCCACTATAGAATTATAATTGCACTCCCGTCCCTATCTCAATTATATTACGAGTTTCATGATATTAAATACTTATTAATCTCCCCACGTTAAGATTACAGATACCCGCTGATTAAATTAAATTAAATTACTAACAGTAATGACATACTATCTTTCAATTTGTGTTGCTTTATCATTTGATTAATATCTTTTTATTTGGATCTTTCATATTTCGTCTAATTTCATTCATGGTTATGTTTGGTTTTTGTTCTCTCCGCATGAATTTGTCTGTTTTGTCACAAGCATACTCTGTTTGGTTTGGGTTTTGAGGGAGGTTTTGAGGGTAATTAATAAGCGGAGGGAGAAATAGAGAAATGAAAGTGTAATAGTTGAAGAGAAAAATTATTGGGATCCATGCGCTAGGATAGGAGTTGGTTCTAGAGAGCCAAAGTGAACACAATCTTTTGAAGCTTTTTGGCCTTTTAAGTCAAAAGGGCAAATTCTTGGATGTATAGTGTGATGCTATGAAGCATTTGATATTTCATTAGTGTGATGCTTCATCTGGTATGCTCAAATCATCGTATGGGTGTGTCAAATTTCTGCTTAAAATCCCTTATTTTGATGGTGTTTGATCCATAGTTAATTAGGTGTAGATTTTTTAGATGATTGAACTTCTTGTTATTTTTAAGGCTGCTTTAGTGCTATTACAGCCAGTAGGTTCTAACACACTTTCCTAATATTAATTTTGTTTTGGTGTTGTGGAGGCTTCGGTCATGGTCTCGGTAATCTAACCGGACCACCATTAACCGAGGCCTCATATTAACACGGGCCTGTGTATATCCTTCTGTTTACCCGGTTGATATCGAGTCTCCTGTTCACTCTTCGGATAAATACCGAAGTGTGCATTCCGTTAAAGCCTCTTGGAAGAATGTTGCATAGCAGGAGGGGACCAAGAGCGACGCGTGGCGGAAAGGATCAGAGGGGTCAAGTCTGGCCATGTGCTTCGTAACCGTCTTATCCGGTGCGTCATTTATGACGTCACCCGAGGCGGTTACCTAAGCGTGACCTCCACGCACTAGCTTGGAGCCCAAGTTAACCTAGATCTATAAATACAAAGGGATACTCATCTTTGAGAGGTATGCCATCTTACCCTAACCCTAGACCTAAAAGCATCTCTCCTTACATCTAACTTGATCGTCGGAGGGTCACTAGGCTATTCCAGCCTTAGTGACTTGTTGCAGGGTCAGCGGCGGAGGAACGGAGTAGCGGAAGTGAAGTACTAGTTCAGGCGAAGGTCCCTCCTTCTAAATCGAACCCCTACAATTGGCGACTCTGCTGGGGACTTAGCCATCCTTTCAACTTTAACCTCCCCCCTTCTGCTCCGTTAAAACATCCAGAATCAAACATGGTGGAGATCGACGACACACATCACGGTGGTACCGCCCACGGGCTCGGTTCCCTCGTGGACCACAGCCTGGCTTCTGGCGGAGCGGCGGCCCTTGGAAAGACTCACATATCCATCGGAGTTGGCGCCGGAGCGTCAGCTCCAGACGCAGGTCCATCCTCCGAGCTCCACTCCTACATCCGCCATCTCGAGCGCAAAATCGACGATCTCACGACGGTCGTGGACCGCGACAGACACGTCGGAGACGAGTTGGCGGAGATCAAACACCTCCTCATCTCCCCATCTCATTCCTCCGGGAGCCGCGGCGGAAGAACAAACCGTCGCACCCCCCCACGCAGTCACGAAGCCGGTCACCTGCTAGAGCACAGACCCCGCCCTTCAGTCAAGGATCGTCTTGAGTCACCAAGAGCGGTGGACACACGAGCCCCAAAAGAAACATCGCGCAGGGACCGTTCTCGCTCTTCTGCGCAACTTCGAAGGAGACCATCGGCCTTTGACAGGCTCGGTGGTGGGAGCGTCTCTGCCTCCTCCACCCACTCCGTCCTTGTGGGCAGGACAGGCCGGGAATCTACCGCTAGCCTCACAAGGGCATCCAGGGGAGATGACGGCCTTGTCGAGATCCAGACTAGAGGATACCGCGAGCGCCTGAAGGGCCCTTGAGCCAGAAGTCCCATCGTCTCGCACCCCGGCGGCGCAAACAGCAGGAGCCCGGTCACCGAGCGCCTCGAGGCTTCCGCTCGGGATAGCTACCGACATCATCGCCAGGAGCGTTTTCCCAGAAAATCGGTTAGTGTCGATCCAAAGAGAAAGGAGCACGAACGATTGGACAAACTCGTCCCCAAGAAGCGTACAGCGACTGAGCATCCAGACGGCCCCGACCGTTCGATCCGACCTCATCGCGATGCGCGACTTGCGCGACTCACGACCTCTCCCTTCACAAGAGAGATCGACTCGGTTACCCCCCCCAAAGGATTCTCCCAACCCAAGTTTGCCAAATATGACGGCAAGACCGAGGCGTACACTCATCTGGTCCAGTATAAAACCGTCATGTCTCTGTTTCTTCGGAATGAACCTTCCGACGACGCTTTCCTGTGCAAAGTGTTTCCAGCTAGCCTCGGCAACCTGGGCCTCACTTGGTTCAATCAACTCCCAGCTCGGTCAATCTCCTTGTTCGACTCCCTCTGTGATGCCTTCATGGCCCGGTTCGTAACGAGCAACAAGCACGAGAAGGAGATCGACTCCCTCTTAGCCCTCCGCAAGAGGAACGACGAAACGCTTCGGCAGTACGCCGGCCGTTATTGGGAGTTGTTCAATGAGATAGAAGGTTGCGACGGTGTCATCTCTGCCCGAGGATTCAAGCTCGGTCTCACCTCCCAGGACGAGCAAGTCTACGACGACCTCGCTCGCCATAAGCCGAACTCTATGAAGGACCTTATGACTCGAATTGAAGGCTGGTGTCAGCTCATCGAATCCAAGGCAGAGAGAGGCATCGGGAAGCCTACAAGTTCAAAGACATTAAACAACTCGGTATCAATACCGGTCCCCGCACCTGTCTCAACACCGAAGAAACAGGTCAACACAATCAAGCAGTCGCCGAGGAGGGGACCGAAGCCAAGCGATTTCAACGCTGAAAAAACCGTCTTCACCATTCCCATCTACCGGATCATCGACCAAGTGAAGGACCAGCCCTTTTTCTCCTTCCCCAATCAAAAGCTCGGAACCGAAAATGGGAAAATCAAGAATCCCATCGTTCGATGCAGTTACCATAGCGAACAAGGTCACTTCACCACAGCATGCAAGCCCTTCAAGGCCTACTTGGAACAGCTTGTTGCTAGTGGCCACCTCGGCAACTTCATCGATCACGAGAAGACGACGGCTCGGGCACAGCGGACCGAAACTAATACCGAGCAAGAAGTACAGACAATCCACGTCATACACGGTCCCTTGAACCCCGAGGCCGCTCGAGTCATCCGGGCAGAGTTGAATGAAGCCTCCTCCTCCAAGCAGGTCATGTTAGTCGGCCCCGAACCAAAGCGCCCCAGAACCGACGACGGCTCCAAATGGACGATAATGTTTACCGAGAAGGATCTCGACCGCGTCCAGCTTCCCCACAATGACGCCCTCGTGGTCACGCTACGCATCGGAAATTTCAACGTCCGTCGCGTCCTCGTAGACCAGGGTAGCTCGGCCGAAGTCATGTACTACTCTCTTTTCAAGGATCTGAAGATTCCCGAGACCGACCTCCGTCCCTCCGAAGTTCCCCTTATCGGCTTCAACGGAGCTCCTGTCTGGCCCATCGGTATGATCACTCTTCCTGTCCGTGCCGGCTCGGTAACGCTTGAAATAGACTTTGTGGTGGTCGACGTCCCTGGCCCTTACAACGCCATTGTCGGTCGAACCTGGCTGCATAGGCTTAAAGCGATTGCCTCCACTTATCACCAAGTGGTACGTTTCATTGGCACTAACGGGCACCAGGAAGACTTGTACGGAGACCAGACCGCTACCAAGCAATGCTACGTCAACGCCGTCCGAAGCACCAAACAGACCTCCCGGGTGAACCTCATTGAAGCCCCCGAAGCCCCTGTTTTGGAGGACGTCGGTAGATCCCCCGACGAAAAAACCGTTGAAGACGTGGTCACCATCCCAATCACGGAGGACGGCTCCCGCTTCTTCCTTGTCAGTTCCTCACTTAGTGATACTGATCGGAATGAGACGGTAGCTTTTCTCAACCGAAACATTGAAGTGTTTGCCTGGACCCCCTATGAGATGCCGGGGCTCGACCCCTCTTTCATCTGCCACGAGCTCAACATCGACAAAGCCAAGCGACCGGTCGTACAGAAGGCACGACGGTCCTCTCCTATTCATTCCGAGGCCGTCATTGAAGAAGTCAACCGACTCCTAAACGCTGGGGCAATCAGAGAGATCCAGTACCCCAAGTGGTTGGCTAACACCGTCGTAGTCAAGAAGAAGAATGGCAAATGGCGTGTCTGCGTGGACTACTCCAACCTCAACGACGCTTGCCCGAAGGACTTCTTTCCTCTTCCCCGTATCGACCAGCTCGTCTACGCCACCTCCGGACACGAGCGACTCAGCTTTTTGGATGCATACCGAGGCTACCACCAGATCGCCATGAGCGAAGGCGATATCGAGAACACCGCCTTCATTACCCCCCGCAGGATCTTCAGTTACCTTGTCATGCCCTTCGGTTTAAAAAATGCCGGAGCAACTTTCCAGCAAATGATAACCAAGATGTTCGAGCGATTACTTGGCGACACTATGCTGGCGTACATTGACGACATGGTGGTTAAAAGTCTTCGCGCCGGTGATCATCTAACTCACCTCGCCGAAGTCTTTGAGATTCTCAAGAACCATAAACTCCACCTCAATGCCGAGAAATGCGTCTTCGGCGTCCGCTCCGGCAAATTTCTTGGCCACCTCGTTTCCCGACACGGTATTGAGGCCGATCCTTCCCAGATTCGCGCTATCAATCAACTCTCGGCTCCCCACAACAAGCGCGATGTTCAGCGTCTAACCGGTATGGCTGCTGCTCTGAATCGGTTTATAAGTCGCTCCTCGGACAAATGTCAGCCATTTTTCGCACTACTAAAGGGCAGCCGACGAAGCTTCAACTGGACAGAAGACTGTGACCGAGCCCTCCAGCGACTGAAGGAGTACCTTTCCACGGCTCCACTCCTCGTCACTCCTCAGAACCAAGAGGACCTGTTCCTCTACCTAGCTGTCTCTCCGCACGCTGTGAGCTCGGTGCTCGTCCGACAGGAGGAACGAGAGCACCAGCCAATCTATTATTCCAGCAAAACCATGACTCCCGCCGAGACGCGATACCTCCCCCTGGAGAAGCTCATGCTCGCCCTCATCTCAGCCTCCCAAAAGCTTGCCCCATATTTCCAGTCGCATCGCGTCATCGTCCTGACCGAGTTCCCCCTCAAATCTCTTCTCCGAAAGGCCGATCTCTCCAACCGAATCTCACAATGGGCCGTTGAGCTTGCCAATTTTGAAATCCACTTTCAGTCTCGAACAGCAATAAAGGCTCAGGTGCTAGCCGACTTCATCGCCGAGCTTACACCGCCCAACGTATCCGCTTCGGCATCAACCCCGAGCACCGAGGCAGTACTCCAGGCCAGCCCTAGTACAGCATGGCAGCTTTTTCACGAAGATGTTTGGAAAATGTATGTCGATGGTGCCTCCAACAGCTGAGGCGCAGGTGCAGGCGTCGTTCTTCTCTCACCCTCCGGTGTCTTGCACGAAAGCTCATTCTCCATCAACTTCCCAGCCTCTAACAACGAGGCCGAATATGAAGCACTTATCTCGGGACTCAAGACTGCCGAAGCCATTGGCATCGAAGAGCTCGTCGTTTACAGCGACTCCCAATTGGTGGTTAACCAACTCTCTGAAGAATATGAAGCTCGGGATGATCGCATGCGTACCTACCTCAGCGCCGCAGTCCAGCTCATTCAACGCTTTAAAGCAATCAGAGTCGAGCATATTTCAAGGGAACAGAACGCCCATGCCGACGCCCTCGCAGGGCTCGCTTCGGCATTCTCATGTACCGGACACCGCTCCATTTCCTTCAATTCAATTGACAAGCCCAGTTTTGAGCTCGAAGATCTACAAAAGTAAGTACTCAACATAGAGCTCGGCCCGAGCTGGATGGATGAAATCGTCTTTTACCTGAGGGAGGACTCCCTGCCCACTGACAAAAAGGAGGCTCACCGACTCCGAAACAAAGCTGCTCTCTTCTGGCTCAATCCCAACGGCAAGCTTTACCGAAGATCATTTATCGGGCCGTACTTATTGGTTGCGCACCCACATCAAGTTCCGGGCATCATCGAAGAGCTTCATGCCGGTGACAGCGGTTGTCACTCCGGTGGACGATCGCTCGCCCACCGAGCCCTCACTCAGGGGTATTGGTGGCCGACAATGAAGAAGGATTCTGAAGAGTTCGTCAAGCGTTGCAAGAAGTGTCAGATGTTCGCTCCCATTATCCATCAGCCGGCCCGGGACCTTAGCCCTCTTACCAGCCCCTGGCCCTTCTCCCAATGGGGCATGGATATCGTTGGAAAGCTCCCTGTCGCTCCGGGTGGATTCAAGTTCCCCTTAACCGCAACCGATTATTTCTGAAAATGGGTCGAGGCCGAGCCCCTGGTCACCATTGAAGAAACAGACGTCATCCGCTTCGTATGGCGAAACTTAATCTCTCGTTTCGGTGTGCCGTTTGCCATAATTACAGACAATGGAAGGCAGTTTACAGGGCAGAAGTACCGGGCCTTGCTTGACGAATACGGTATCAAATGGGACACGTCCACTCCGGCCTACCCCCAGGGCAACGGACAGGCCGAGGCGGCAAACAAAGCAATATCATCCGGACTCAAGCGACGACTCGAGTCACGGCGAGGAAAGTGGGCCGAAGAGCTACCCAGGGTACTCTGGGGCTACCGTACGATGCCTCGGCGATCCACCGGTCGCACTCCTTTCTCCTTGGCATTCGGAATGGAGGCGGTCATCCCACTCCAAGTCGGACTCCCAACAATGAGAACAGAAAATTTTGATAAGTCAATCAACAATAACACCATTGCTTCGGACCTCGATTTAGCCGAAGAAGAACGGGACAACGCAAGGATCAAGCTCGCTTCATACCAACAAGAGGTTGCAAAGGGTTACAACCGAAGCGTGCGCCTCAGGTCATTCAAGCCTGACGATCTCGTCTGGAAAAAAGTGGTGAAGTCCAAAAAGCGAAAGCTAATGCCCAATTGGGAGGGTCCCTACCGAGTTCTCAAGCACCTCGGATCGGGTAACTACAAATTGGAAAAGCTGGATGGTTCCCCCATTGCTAAGTCATGGAATGCAAACAACTTGAAGAAGTTCTACGGATAGTGCTCGGTTACCGAAGCCAGTTTGGTCTTTATTATGTTGCATTTTCTTTTCAAAAATCTTGAAGGCAATCTGCCTATGTATTGACAATACTCCACCGAGTTTTAATGAGAATTATCTCTTCGGCACTATTCGTACACTGATTGTTTAAATTACTTATACTTGGTCCGTTCTTGCCCAGACCATTTTATACCGACTTCAGGGATATTGTTCTCTCATAGGTGATACCCTTGGACAAAATTCCCACCAAGTCGCCCAGGCCTCTTCGGTCGTCTTGATTTCTGGTCACTCGCTCTAAGGATACTCGGCCTCTCTCTCCGAGCCCCTTATACCGACCTACCAGAAATTTCCACTATTCGGACTCGCTGCGTCACGAACCTATGGCAGAAGCCATACCTCTTCGTGACCCCGGCCTACGTCCCTAGCAGTAATACCATCCCGCCTCTGCTCGATAAGTTCATTTCTATTAATACGCAGGGGGCGCGCAAAATCAAAAAATTCATTAAACATATGGTTCTGATTCGGTCAATACCGGCCCTCCTACTAGCTGGGGCTTCGGAACGAGTCACTTTTTCTTGATTAAACATCTTTTTTATGCTTGGCAAAACGATTCGGTTAACGCTTCGGTTAAACTTGTTTCTACAAACTTTTCAAGTCCCACCGAAGCAGGGGCATCATAACCTAAGGAGCAAACCAATCAAACAAGCATTTCAAAGATAAAAACATTCAAGAAAAGAAGAGCATTCATTCACGAACAATAAACAAAAAGGGTACTGCTTCAGTATCAAACGATTACAATCCCTGGAACGGCAAGCTCCAAATGTCCGGAGCCGTCCAGTAAACCGACCATTCAAGCAAAAAATTAAAGTACTTTTCAGAGCTGCGAAGTATAAAGTTCCTATGCTTCATCAGGAAACAGGGGCGCTAAGGTCAGCTTGCTCCTCGGTCGCTTGGGGCTCTTGGTTCGGCACCTGCTCGCTTTCCTCCTCTGGTAGCACGAGCTCTTCAGGAGGGGGCTCAGGCACGGTTCGAAGCTCCGAACCCTCTGGCAGAGTAAGCTTGCTTATCAAGGCCTTGTGCCCGTACCGAAGTCCGTCCAAGAATCGATCTCTGAAGAGCTCGGCTTCTATCTCCCGGACCTGCTTCTTATATTCTACTCCGGCAGCATCCCAGCCTTCATCGTAGCCTTTGTTCCTTGCAAACTCGACCTCCCGGGCTCTAGCAACCCTCAAGGTGTCAGCGTCCTCCTCAGCTTTTGTGGCCCTCCCTTCAGCTATTACCCGCTCCCGGTCGCACCTCTGAAAGTCGGCCAGGTAGAGGTCACAAGTCTCCCTCGCCACTTTCAGGTCGTCCTCTCTCTGAGCAAGGGTTTTCCTCAGCAGCTCTATCTTCTGCTCTCGCGCCTTGCATTGTGCATTCACCGCGAGCACCCGAGCGCCGGCCTACCAACACAATTAAAATTGATCAAAATTCCAACAATCGATCAAGGGGGTAAGAAAAGAAACTTTCAGAAGTAACTTACTTTCAGAAGTGCCTGCGCTATCTCTCCTGTCAGATCTACAGTGCACCCCTCAACAGCTCGGGCGTCCTTCGGAAGAATACACGACCGAAGCAGCCCAAACGCCGTCCCAATGTTAGAAGACGCACTATCGGCGTGATGAATTAGGCGCCCCGAGTAGTGACGAACCTCGAGGGCCCAGGGGACCTCCCTCGCCGGAACACGAGTCCCCGTTTCGGTTCCCCCCCGGCTCTCCACATCTCCCTCGTCTCCTCTGGTTCCTGTCTCTTCTATCAAGATCGGCTCCCCGCTCCTTCCTTTTCCGAAGCCTTCTTCCTCGGTCCGAGCCCTTTTCTCCGGAGGCTCCCGAGGAGAAACAGGGATCACCCTCGAGGTTCCGGCCCCCGGTGAGCCAATCCTGACGCCAGCACCCCGTCCTCGTGGCCTCTGGCGCCGAAGGTTGAGCACTTCTCTTCCGCGACCGCTCGTCTCGCCACTAAGTCCTGTCCTTTCTGGGGTCTCCCGGTCGATTTCTTCTCGAATCACGCCTCGGGGACTAGAATCACCAACTTCGTCTTCTGTCGCCCCAGCTCTTCCTCTCCTACCTTTTCCTCTTCCTTGGCTTCTCCCTTGGCCACGTCCTCGTCCCGCTCGAGAAACACCTTGCTGCCTCGGCTTCTTTTTCAAATAGCCGGTATAGATCGGTTTGTATCCGAGCAGATCAGGTGCATACCGACTCGTAATAGGAATGGCGTAAGCAGCTGTTATTTGCGCTCGGTTAGCCCTTCCCCGAAGCTCTGCAACGATGCCCTCGGCTGAAAGATAGGCAATGGAAGAATCAGTATACAATGAGGAAAGAAAAATGTGCAAACATAATAAAGCTAAAAAGATACTTCTACCGACCAGGAGCCCCGGCTTCGAACTGAACTGTGGTGGCTGTGTCCGCGCTTTCCCCGGGCCCAAACATAAAATTCTCGGTGACCGATACATAAATACTCGCCCACTCTTCCGAGTCGGGAAGATGGTCGATAAGGAATGTGTCGTATCCCGTCCTACAGGAGAGGTAGTGACGGTCGCTCTCCCGGTTAACTCCAACGAGGTATACACCGAAGAGCTCCTCGAGTCCGAACGTGAGGTTGTATTGCCTCCTCAGCTCTATAATGCTCGTGATGATCCGGTAGGAGTTCACCGTAAGCTGAGAAGACGTGAGGGAGAGGGCTCGGAGAACCCTTCAGACAAACTGATGAAGGGGGAATCTAACGCCCCCCTCTGTGATAGCCATCAAGGGGAAGATGAGAGCTCCCTCCCGGTGAGGAAGGTCCTTGGGGTCGCTGTTCGGTAAAATCCGAACGTCAACGTCATGAGGAACGCTGTATACCCTCTTGAATTCAGCATAAGAAGCTGAGGAGCCGTCAAAATACTGGTTTCGGTATGGGCATGGCCTCATCGCCTTCCTGCGTCCCCGTACCTCCTCGGGGGCATCCGCGAATGGACCCGGACCTTGGTTCGAGGTACTTGGGGCTTCCATCTCTTGGGAGTCAAACGTCGTCACCTCACGAGGAGCTCTCGAGGGTTCAAATGGTTCAACGCAGTCGATTGGAGTCTGAAAGAATGCCCTCTCCCGAAGTGTCTGGCGAATGTCCTCGGGAATTTCGATAGGAGAAGAGCCTGAACTACTGGAACTGTCCGAAGAGAGCTCGATGACCATTCGCTTTTGCCTAACCAAGGAAAGGAATACAAAAAACCCGTTAGCTATATGCTCAGGGAAAAATCAAGGTCTAACGCTTGGTGCGGAATGGTCATCGCTCCTCGGAGTCCTCGGGCAATCGTTTCCTATGAAGGCGCTTCCCTCTTGGAAGAATTTCTAAAGATCAGAAGTCCATTCCCTTGGGATCAAGATGAATCTAGGTCTCGGGATGAGTTTTGGCCTCGGGATGAATCTAGGTCTCGGGATGAGTTTAGACCTCGGTAATAGCGTGAACAGCACTGGAGAAGCCCAGCGCCGCCTTGAACCAGACAGCGGCGAGCGGTTGCTCAGCCAGAACAAGCGCAAGAAAACGGCGAAAAACTCAAAAACAATGATCAAAACATGAAGAATAAAGCAAAGAGGTCGACATACCTCAAGTTCGTGCAAGATCTCCCAACCAAAACGATCGAAATCTTGATTGAAAGCTGGAAGTATACGGCGGCGGCGGTTCGACTTCAGAAGTAGAAGAAAAGGTGACGATCTCACCTCTGTCTCTCCTATTTATAATGGTAGAGATGGAAAGCTGCGCGGGAAACGAAGCGTCGTGCATCGAGCCGTTAGATCATCGACACGTGTTATCATCGGACGGCTAGTATCAAGGACTCTGCACCGAGGACAGGCGCCGGATATTCAGACCTTAGGCATGTTGACGCGTGTCACCGAAGCGACGTTTCGTACCAATCAACTGACATGGCACGTGCCGAGGCAGCCTTTTGATTCTGAGACCTCGGCAACAGCTGACACGTGGCTCTTCTCTGGCGCGGGTTGAACGGAATCTACCGAAGCAATTTCACTCTCCGGTTATTCTCTAAAAAAGATCAAGGCCTGATATCTCATACGATGGGATCAAGACCCTGAAGCAGAGGTGCAAAGCTCCAGGGACTTGAGGGGCTATTGTGAAGGCTTCGGTCATGGTCTCGGTAATCTAACCGGACCACCATTAACCGAGGCCTCATATTAACACGGGCCTGTGTATATCCTTCTGTTTACCCGGTTGATATCGAGTCTCCTGTTCACTCTTCGGATAAATACCGAAGTGTGCATTCCGTTAAAGCCTCTTGGAAGAATGTTGCATAGCAGGAGGGGACCAAGAGCGACGCGTGGCGGAAAGGATCAGAGGGGCCAAGTCTGGCCATGTGCTTCGTAACCGTCTTATCCGGTGCGTCATCTATGACGTCACCCGAGGCGGTTACCTAAGCGTGACCTCCACGCACTAGCTTGGAGCCCAAGTTAACCTAGGTCTTTAAATACAAAGGGATACTCATCTTTGAGAGGTATGCCATCTTACCCTAACCCTAGACCTAAAAGCATCTCTCCTTACATCTAACTTGATCGTCGGAGGGTCACTAGGCTATTCCAGCCTTAGTGACTTGTTGCAGGGTCAGCGGCGAAGGAACGGAGTAACGGAAGTGAAGTACTAGTTCAGGCGAAGGTCCCTCCTCCTAAATCGAACCCCTACAGGTGTTAAGAATATTTTTGTGGATTTTAATGTTACATGGATCCTTCTAATATCCAAGTAGTCTGTATCGGACCCTCAACATTCAAGGGTACGAGGTCCTTGTTCAACATATATTGTCGGACATTCACATAGCATGCATCCCTGGTAATTCGAATTTATCAAGAACTGTGCTTTTTTTCTTGGTTAATGTGTCCGACATATCCCTGTCCATGTTTTTTCTCTGTGCTTAATTTTGTTATCTTTCCAATTGTACAATCTGATTGTAAATGTCATAACTTATTGGGATTGGTGGTTAAAATTATGTTTTCTTTGATAGGGTTTGCAAGGATCGGGGTTGAAGTGAAGAGGTGAAGGAATACTCGAAGTGTCTTGGAACCTCTAACAGGCAATGAAGAACATGGTTTTGATATAGCAATAGTTTTTCTAATTTTATTCCGCATCACTTTTCTTGCTTTTGTTTTGTAAGTAATTGGTCTATCAGTGGGGGTTTTTTTTTGGTACACTAGAAAATGAAAAAACAACTAAACTCTCTCGAAAGTCACTCCTCTCATGTCCGCGTTTAGGAGTGGGATTAAGTCGTCGGTCGGGATGATGTGCGACACCATTCTATCTTCTTGATCAACTCCTATGTTAGCAAACATATCCGCGACTTTTTTGGTCTATCAGTGGTTGCCACTATTAAAAAGTGGGAATTCGATTTGAAATTCCATTTGATTATGCATTTTTTTTTTGTTGCTATTAGTATTTGTTCAATGAAAAATTGAGTACATGTAAAAGTGGGAATTCGATTTGAAATTCCATTTGATTATGCATTTTTGTTGTTGTTGTTGCTATTAGTATTTGTTCAATGAAAAATTGAGTAAATGTACTCTCGAGATCAGATAGTTTTGGATTGATTGGTTGTTAATTGTTGAGTTGTGACGCTATACTTTAGCAAGTTTCTTGATCACTAATATCGAGCAAGATATTGCTCGAGGATTTGACTCGAACTTTATCATAGATGCTTTTAATAACATGAAAGAGCGTCAAACACAGATCAAAATGCTTGATTTTAGTAGATAGGATTAAGTAATTATCAATACTACTTTTGCAATCTAAGCTGATATGAGAAACATGTTTTATTTTTATTTTTTTGCACTAGATATGAGAAACGTGTTTAGTTTTATATGTATTGGTGTTATTTTATAATTTTTTGAGTTTGTAAATTTCACATTATTGTGTCTCTTTTTTAAATCTTTTTGATTGTGTATATTCGCCTATGCTACGGGAAGATCCTGGCTCCGTCCCCGTTGACAACCATATGGAGAGTGGAGCCTTATATATGGAGTTTATTATAGCCTCGTAGCATATCAATGTTCTTTGGTGAAGTCGTAAATTTTTAAGATAAGAATGGTCATGGGGTAGGTGTGCTGAGAAATTGTAATTTTGAGCAGGTATTTTTGTTAGTACTACAAGAGGTAACTTAGTGGGAAATTTCATTTTTGACGGGTGAAATGAAAAAGAAAAAGGGAGACTTAGCCAAAGATTTCTCAAATTTTCATTTTTTGAGCTCAAGGACAAGCACTTTTTGCAATCAAACATAAGGACAAATGTGCCTATAAAAATGCCTAAAATCCTAGGGTACTCTATGAAAGTGCCTAAAACCCTAGGGTACCGTATGAAAGTGCCTAAAATCCTAGGGTGCCCTATATATGAAAGTGCCTAAAACTCGGATACCCTATGAAAGTATCTAAACTACTAAAACCCTATAATGGAAAAGTGCACCCTAAAACCATATAAAAGTTTTTGGCCTTATGGCTAAAAAACTCAAAAAGTTAAAGGACCTTCATTGAAAATGATTTTGCTGGCTTCCTTCCACTAAATGAAAACTATTTTTCTGTCCTTATGGCTAATTTTTCCAAAGAAAAATGTATGTATGTACAAAAGTTCCTTGCACAAGGATCGAACTGGGTAAAGTGAGAAGCATTTTTATTCCAATCATTTCACAATCACATACACTTACACTTACACTTACTCACATATTTACACAAATTACTCACATTCACATTGGGATCCACGCGTGCTACACCTCTAGTGTGTGTGTAAAATGTGTGTATAAATATTTGTGGTTGTGTAATAGTAATTGTTTTTATGGTGAAAATTTTCACGCAACAATATCATAAATTAGCTAGAGCCTAGAGTACAAATGTGTCGAGGTATGTACAGGGGCAGAGCTAGCTAGTATGGGGAGGTGGCACGTGCCACCCCGTTCTGAAAGTGCAAAACATAAATAAATAAATAAAATTACACGTAATAAGTTTAAATATTAATACTTGGAAGAATTTTCACAAAAGCCAGTTTGGTAAGAGTGGCAAAGTGTTTTCTTGTGTTGCATACCCCTAGTACTAGCGTTCGAATCTCCTTTTTTGCAACCTGTTTTTTTTCTTTTTTCAATCACACACACACACTCTCTCTCTCATAATTGTTGCACAAGTTCTTACAAGATTTGTAATTTTTTCCCACTAATCGAAAAAGAACGTGACCCATTTGGAAATTAAATTTTTCCATGACCAATTCGAACACATAAATTTTTTTTTTTAAAGACTAAGAACTAATGTGGTTAGACTAGGTATTTACGAGTATGCATGAGAAAAGTTACGGTAATACTTAATAGAAATATTGTAAAAAATGGAATTTCGACAATGGTAGGTTCGGATTAAGAAAATTAATATCATAATGTCTTGCATTTGCATACCACATGAGAATTAAGGCAAGCAAATTTTTTTTTTTCAAAGCACAAAACCCACGACAAAACCTAACTATAAGACTGGCTTTTTTTCCTTTTTGGTCCCCAAAATATTAGTGAGTTGCCAATTTGGTCCCCAATGTATGAATTTAGCCAATTTGGTCCCCAACGTTTAAACTGTGTGCCAAAATGGTCCTCCTCCCCAACGACGTTTGCCTCTTCCGTCAAAAGGGGGGCATGACTGGTATTTCACCCATGCACACGTTTCCTTCTCATGGAGAGCTTTTTTCCGCCAAATGCCATCCCCCACCTCTTATATAGACTGTAACACTCAAAAGAAAACACACAGAGAGAGAGAGAGAGAGAGAGAGAGAGAGAGAGAGAGAGAGAGAGAGATTTTGTTTACCCAATATTTTTTTGTCGACTTATTTATTTTGTCTTTGTTCAAAAAAAATCACATTTGTTAGTTTTTCGTCAAATTTTTGAGGATTATTGCTTCTTCATGACAAGAGAAATTTGAAAAGTAAAAAAAATTACAATCAAACCAAATCTTTTTTTAATAAAGACAATAAAAAGCCGATAAGCCAATTTTTTCTTCTTTATTAAAAAAAATAGATTTCGATCGTAATTTTTTACTTTTTAGATTATTCTCGTCACGAAGAAGCAACATTCTCAAAAAATAGACAAAAAACTAACAAATGCAATTTTTTTGTCCAAAAAAATAAGCCGTTTGGCTTATAATGCCAAACTAGGCATAAGTTACGTGTAAAGGGGGTGAAATACCATTCATCCCCCCCCCCCCCCCCCCCCCCCCCCCTTTTGACGGAAGAGGCAAACGCCGTTGGGGAGAAGGACCATTTTGGCACACATTTTAAACGTTGGGGACTAAATTGGCTAAATTCATACATTGAGGACCAAATTGGCAACTTGCTAATACTTTGGGGACTAAAAAGGCAAAAAAGCCCTATACAACTTTATACTTAAATTTTTTTTTCTTCATATTTTTCACACAAAATGAAATTAGATTTCCATTGAACAGTGTCACCCCGTGCCTAAATCCTGATTCCACCCCTGGGTATGTATAACCCTTTAATTTGCGTATCGCCCCTTAAATGAAAAGGAAATACGTTTAGGCATAACTTGAAAAACACGTAGCCGGCGGCCATCTATAAGGATTGCGAATGATGGCCTCCGCTGCCCAATTTCCCGGAATCCCGGATTTCCTTGAAGAGGAAGTGACGTCCCTACTCTATCTCTATCCATCCCTCCACCTGTTGCAATGAGTTCCTCTTTGGGTGTGGCTTCAAATTTGCTAGTCCCAACATCTTTGGTGGTCCAGACCAGGCAGCTCAAGCGGTCAAATTGCCGGTAATGTCGGTTCCGACGAGGGTGAAGTTGGTCCAGACAAGCAGGCGCGGACATCAATTCTATTTATAAGTACGTTTTATTCAGTTTGAGGGTTTTCTAAGTATAGGGCACACAAGTCTATAGCAGCGCTTTGAGACACTTTTGCCAATGCTATTGGCCGCTGGCAAATCCCAAATTTCTTGTAGTGACTCTGATGCTCATGTTCGTGCAATACACGCCAGGTTAATTATTAGAGTACACAATTAATTCATTTTGTCAGTCATAATCGGAGGCCTAATCAATACACCTGTAATATAAGAAACAAGGATGGTAAGCCAAGACATACCCTGAAAATACGAAATTGCCCTCGTAAGGTTTGCCCTCCAATTGGTTCTTGCATGTGTTGAACTGATGGTAGTTTAGGTATTCTATGTTTTGCTTCCTTCACTCAATAACCCGTGCTTTTTCTACAGTTTTAAGCCGTAACTACAGTACCTCAAGGACAAACTCTTTCCCCTTATTTTCTGGGGAAGGACGGGAAGGACAAATCAATCTCTTAAAAGAAGGAGAACATGTAAGAACTTTCCTCCAGATTTTCCTCACTTATTGTCTTACTTCCCTACCAAGAAAAATCAAAGCCAAGATGATCTCACATATATCCGACTTGCAGCTCTCTCTCTCTCTCTCTCTCCTTTTAGTCCAACCAATTATTGCTCCGACCGTCGACCTCCCTGGTAGGTTTCAAAGATTGTGGTTAGTTCAGATAAGTGTGAAAAAAGTGTTCTGAAAGTGTTTGCAGTGATTTTAACAGTATAGGGGTCCTCAGGCTCAGGCACAAAGAGGATCATGCAAAAGTGTTTCGAGTTTCTAGACTCTGATTTCAAGCCCCTTTTAGCCTTCCAAACTTCGGGTTTGGGAAATAGTATTTAAACAAAGTTGTAGAGAACCGAATTAACTATTCAACGCCCTTTGAATCGAGTGAAACGGATGTCCAATGGGAAAGTTATGGCCGAAATACCAAAGGCAAAAACAGAGGACGTCCAGACCTGAGATCCAGTGTTGGAAAATTGCGTGTAAACAACATTTTGATTATCTATTCTCAAGGTATGAGTATGTGGAGTCTTGTACACAAGTTTGGGATGTAAGGTATACTATATATCGTCATCAAGAGAATTTTTTAATCAAAAGTAGTTCTCGATTTTTCAGATTGATGGTCAGTTCCCAACTGGTGCATGTTCTCGGAATTTTCGCCATTGAAAGATGTAGCAGCATTCCTTCTAAAGGTATGTCTTTGTTAGTTGATTGCTTTTCTTCCCTTTCTCTTTCAAGATAGGAAAGACAAAAATGCAACTTGTGTGTGGTTCCTTCTAAACAGACATATGATCGCATTGCAAGGGTCTAAGGATTGTGACGTTGAGGCAATAGGATGTGACCCAACAGCTTCAATTCAGTAAATTTCTGAAGGTTCAATGAAGGAGAGGTTGGTCTTATGCCTGCTGATTTGTCATGGCTCTGGGGGTATCGATCTGGGGCTGAGGATGAGGTATTTTATTGTTTTGCTTGGATTCTCATTCTACTACATTTGCGGAAGAAAGTTTGGCTTGTTTAAGGATATATTGCTACGTATGTATATTAACTTCTTGACTAATGAAAAACTGGTCAAAAAAGGCCACTGGGCAACAATGATTGAAAATTTGATGAGGAAGAAGAAAAGAACAGGGCAATCAAGAAGAGGGCGAGCAAGAAGAAGGTGAATAACTTGGTTGAAAAGAAGATGAACGTGAATAAGTTTGTTTTACCAAGCATTGTGTATACTTGTTGTTAGCAGTGGATATCAATTTAACATTCATTGCTTTTGATTTTGGAGTTTCTCTGGAAAAGTATCCTTTGACGAGGTCAATTTTTTAGGTTGTTGATGAAACAGATCGATTACTCAGGGGAGCAAACCAATCTTGGCTTCCCACTATTCTTCAATTAACGTGCTCCAGTGGTGGGGATCTCAGAAGCCTCTTCCCTCCTTCCTTCCATATTTGGTTCCTTAAAAACCACAAGAAGATAGTGAGTTCTAATTTTCTTCACCTCCTTGGAATAGTTGAAACTTCCGCACTGTTGGGCATGCCCCACAAGCATTGCTGCAATTTTTGGTCAGTGTTATGTGCTGCAAGCATTAGATACACCTTAGATGAAACTGCAATCAGGTATCCAAGATCGTATCATATGTATTCAACTATTGGTTTCTTGGTGAATTGCCAATTATGGTGGTTTCATAAACTTGTGAGGGCTGTCAATATACTTTCGTGATACCTGGAGCAATGTTTTGGATGTGTGTACTTCCTAATTCTGATTTTTTTTTTTTGTTTCTTGCTCAAATTTGAGTGCCTTCATACCGGCTATCACAAATTTTTGTTTGAACGAGTTGTATTAGAACCCACAGTTAACAAGTCTAATATAGATACTTAAATGCATCCCCTAAGGCCTAATGGATCTTTGATAATAATGTTACTTTTGTTCAAATTTCCTATTTAGTTTTGTCTAAATGTCTGGCGAAGTATTTAACATGTGACAGGTAGCTTGTACTTAAAATTGGTTTTAATATGTTACAAGGGTATTGAAAGGGGCTTTAAGGGTAAAGCTTACCCTAGGCTTGTGAAGATGGTTCTATGTGCGACACTAACCCAAGATCCAAGCAAGCTTACCCAGCTTGATCTGCATCACCCTTTGCTGTTGACATCTGAAAAATATGCTATCGACTCCCTGAAAATACGCTATCCTTCCAATTGCTTAGACTCTTGATAATAGCATTATATATGTGGTACACAAGTACTTGCCAAGTTCCTTGTAGTTGCGTACTTTCAAAATTGAAGTTATAAGAAAGAGATTGAAATTGGCCAATTGGGGCTTTACATATCTGAACACTGTGTTAACATATTGAAGGGCCCATATGTTTATAAAATGTTCTTAGTTTTCTAAATAGCTTTTTTCCCCTCATTCATGTGTCAACAACACGTGGATAGTTTTCTGCTATCACCAATACAAAAACCCAAAACACTTTTCGATACCAATTCATCCAATGAGCATGCGAAAACGTGCGAAGCACGGGCATTAGACTAGTACTAATGAAGAGTACCTTCACCCAGCTGGCCTTTATGAGTGATTTTGTTTTGTAGTAGTATAGTAATCAATAAGTCAAAGTCCGATAAAAAAAAAGAGCCAAACAAAAACTCCTTACAGAGAGAACAACACACCCATTCACAATAGAGGTTGGGGCCAAACATACTAGAGTATAGGCCCACTATCTCTCTTGTGTGAATGGGTCTTGTGTGTGTACAAGCATTTGTGAGTGGTGATATGTATACCTCTTTTTTTTTTTACAACATAGGAGTTATTTCCACACCCGAATGTGATCAGACTCATTTATTTAGGGTCGGTCACAAAATTGGTTGACCTACCCCCAAGAATTGAATACACACTTTCAAATTGGGAGCAAACCTCCCGGCTAGTAGAAACAACCCTTTTTAGAGCATCTCCAACCCATCTCTCACTCTTTCTCCATTTTGGAGACTCAAAAAAGTATATTCTATTCAAAAAGTAATTTTGGAGAATCAACAACTTCAACCCAATTCTCTATTTTTCACGTTCAAAACTCCCCTCAATTATTCCTCCATTTATTGTTCGATATTGTTTTTTTTCCTCCTTTGATCATTAGATGCATGTTTTTTTCCATTTCAACTCATTATTCAAACCCATACAATGGTAGGATAGTGTAAATGAGAAAAAATAATATTATGAGTTCAAATGGTTGGATTTTACATTTGATATTATTTCAAAATGCATTTACATATACTTAATATTAGACTCATTTTGAAGGTATTATTATTATCTTTCCAATAATACCAATTTTATGGAAAAGGGATGCGTAATGTAAAAGTTCTATATAATTGACGAAGTTCTAGCAAAAAAGTAAATAGAATATTGGTGAATGGAAAAATGGAGATGGGTATCCATTTGAGGAGACCCTCCAAATATAGAGAATGAGAATTGAGTCTCCATTTTGGAGACCTCATATGGAGATGGGTTGGAGGACATGCATTCTTCAAAATGAAGTTTTAGTGCTCAAATGGAGATGAGTTTGAGTTTTTGTTTTTGTTTTTGGTCAAACAGAATAGAGATGGTTGGAGTTGCTCTAATATAGAAGATGAGAGAGAGAGAGAGAGAGAGAGAGAGAGAGAGAGAGAGAGAATAGAGATGGGTTGGAGTTTCTCTAATATAGAAGACGAGAGAGAGAGAGAGAGAGAGAGAGAGAGAGAGAGAGAGAGAGAGAGAGAGAGAGAGAGAGAGAGGTGGGGGCGGGAATGCAAAAATAGGACCCCACGTTTAACACTAACAAAACCTCTAAAAAATGTCAAATAAACCATTTTTTCCTTCCCTACCTAACAATTTCCGAACGCACAATTTGTTGGATTCCACTTTCTACACTTTCTGTCATACACAAAAATGTTTATGCGGATGCTCTTACTTAGATAGATGGTATTTTGTCAAAAAGTCAAGCCATATTTTACCTTTGCTATTACGATCGTTGGATCACTTGGGAAGTTTTGAGAGACTTTGAGCAGAAAATTAGTGACACACAAATGTTGATAGTGACATTAAAAATAGTTTTGTCATCTTTTGTGTCAAATTTGACTTGAGAAATAGGGAAGCTATATTTTGTGGCCAGAGAAATAGCCGACCATTGAAGTTTATTTTTTTAGGCATCATGCCAAATAATTAATTTAGCTTGAAAAATAGCTTACCATTAGAGATACTTCTTTATAAATACCTGCCAAACGACATGTGTATGTGTTCATTTATGTACATGTCTATCCCAATCAACATAGTGCTGCCCTACAACATGTTGAGTGAACCCGAGGGGCCTGGTTTGTAGAGGTGCACAGCAGTCCGGTCATGCATCATATCAACCGTCTATCTATTTTTTGGACGGTCCGGATTTAAATAAAACTTTACCAAGTAATTAAATCTGGACCATCCAAAATACAAACAAACGGTTGAGATAGTGCATAGCACCTGCTGTGCAGTAGGCCACCTGCTTCCATAAATTTGGTAACTCATCTGAAAAGGATGATCTTAATGGAAGTCACATGGCTCCATGTGAACTTTTAGTTTTCAGTGACCGCCGGCCAACTATTGGATACTGATGAGTACCATGTGGTAATTCCTTCAAATAAAAGATAGTCGCCACACAATGTGGGTTATTCTTTGTCTCTCAATCAGGCAATCACCCAACAAAAGTGAATTTTAATGTTCATATTGCAAAATTTATTGCTACGTAGACGGTTAAGACTTAGGAGTACCACGTAGACAAAGCCACATGGTACTGCTAAAGCGTTGAACAAATTACTCACATATATATCATGTGTTTTTTTAGACTGAGAAATCCAGCCAGCAGAAAATCCATATGTGGCCCTTGCCTTTAACACCAAAACTCATGTGATAGAGATCCCTCTTGGTATCAGGATCTTAGTGTCCCCAACAATGGTGGGGTTTGAAAAGCTAAAAGTATTTGTCTATAGTTTACATAGCAACGTTTTGTCTTTCTTTTTCCACATCTCACATGTGCCATCAATTGGTATGGTGGGGTTTTGATTTGCCAAGTTTACCCTGTGGGGTTCTTAAATATTCTTGTCCCACCACTTGTCTGTTTCTGATTGTATAGGATATACGGCACTCCATTATTGTGCTCAATCATGTTCCCCGATGGGACTGGAGAGGGCCGTTCATATCGTCGTCTCAGTCATCAAAAAGTATTTTTAATGGTTAAATGTTCATATTTATCAAAACAATCTTCTCGGAAAAAAAGATGGACGATCGCGATTAAGCGCAGAAGCTTCCCTGCAATTCAATGGTTGAGAATTCTGATCCTATTGTAATATTTAGTATTAATAGTAACATGCCAGTGCGATGTTCGGATGTCAGGAAAGACATGAGCAGATTTATTCCCAAGACCTAGAGAGATGCCAAACTCAATCGAAACCGGCAAGTGATATTAAAGGGAAAAATGTTCAAAGGCCTCATTCTTCTAAACTTATTTTCTTCGTTTTGTGTGTTTTGTTCGTCTTTTCTAAATTTTTATTACATTCGAGAGATATTTTTTGATTAATCATTCGTCTCGATGAGAGGAGTCTAAAAAGTAAAAAATTATGACCAAAATTAAAAAATAAATAAAAAGAGTTCACTAAAGACGAAAAAAGTATCAAACAACTATCTTATTTGTCTAAAGTGCCGTTTTATTTGAATTTTTTTAACATCGGTCTATATTTTTATACTTTTCTAATTGTCGAGATGAACAATTAACCCCAAAAATTACGACGAAAAATAAAAAATACCGAAATAAGTTTCAAGCCTATAAGTTTACAAGAACGCAGCCTAATTAAGTTCAGTTGATGGAATACTATTGTCAGAGAACAATTATTGGCGTACATATATCATAGGTTTTCAGCAATTGGTTTGTATAAGTTTGTTCCAGCATTGGCTCTCTAACAACCCCAAGTTGTTTGGCCACAACTTAATTAAGAGGTTGCTTGCCAAGAAATCGCAAGTTCAAATTCTACAAAGACCAAACATTATAAACTTTGGAGTCAATGGAGGTTTGCCTGACAGCTAACTTAAGGGTCTTAGATTTAGTCAAAGTGAGCGAAAGCTGATCTGGTAATCCAGTTATTGGAGGAAAAAAAAAAACATTGGCTCTCATTATTAAGTACTCTTAGCTTCACAAACCATATGTGTATCTCGAATAGCCATCATCATCCTGTCTCCAAAATTAACTCAAATGGCTATCACTGCATATATGTACAGTACTACAGTGGTAACCCGGTGGTAGACACCATGTACTTTCATGCATTTAACTAGAGTTTGAAATTCACTAAATAGTAATAACTACGGAGTACAATAAAAACAACATTGTGGGATGCTAAAAGATATAGAATCCAAAGCTTAAAGACGATATCAGTATTAAAAATCTTTGTGGTTTTGTTTGATTGAGTGGAATCGAATTAATTGTTGCCTAAATTCTCTAATATGAAACATTCAATATGGTAGCGTTACTAAAACAACCAACCACAACTAAAAATTAAATTTACTAAACCTCAGAGTTATACTATTTAAAGAGAGAGAGAGAGAGAGAGAGTGATACCTACACAATAACAAACGTTGAATTTATTTAAGAACTCAAAAAAGAAGTTTCAGTACGATTAATGGTAATAATATGAGCTTTTTTTTATCTATATATTTAATTTATGTGAAGGTAAGAATATATCTATTGGCATGCTAGCTAGCACGTCTAGGAACAGCTAGAGCCAGGCCGGTGAGAAGGTGCCGCTAAGAATTAGGCACCAGTGAGAAGCCCAGCAAGCGCAGTCATTGCTCGGACTTGCATTTCTAGAGCTGCAATGTAGTCCGTGGTTTCTTCTAGAAGATTCAGGAATGATAGTTTCTGGCAACCGGGAACTAATCGGCTGAGAAACCGTGCTTTTCGTTGTACTGCCGGTATTTGCTTCTTTGCCTCTGGCTTTTTTGACTGGATAAATCTAGCTGCCTTTCGCTTCTTCTGCTTCTTATGCTTATTTTTGTTGAGTTTCAACCTGACAATATGAATGATATAGGCTTGTTACAAAAAAAATTGAGGAACATGTATAACCGTTAAAATAAGAATCTTCTATGTGGATTCAATTTTAAATATTTCAATTTGATGCTTTCAAGTACAAAAACTCATCCACCAAATAGTAAATCTCTCTTAATCTTATTGCTCAACTTCTTGCATTTCCGCTTTACCTTTTTTTTTTAATCTTTCAGTGTAATTACATAATAATACAAACTATATTCATTTTGGTGAAATTACACGGAAACCCTCTCATCTATACATGTTTTCCATGAACACCCCATAACATTTAAAATTGCCCAAACAAACCCCCTTTCGATTTATTGAGGTTGGGTACTGGGAGCTTGATATACGATGCTTTTGTGTGGGAGAATGAGATCCTCAAAATCGAAATTGAGGAGATTTCTTTCCTGATTGACCTTTCTCATCGAGGAGAGGAAGCCGTTTTGTTAACATGCAGAACTGTCTTATTATATATCCAAGTTTCTTAATATTGATGCCAATGAAAATACATTTGCTGATAATTCTTCAATGAGTACAATATGTCTATTGAAGAAATTGAAATAGTTAGAGCATCTTCAACTCATGGCTTCAAATCCTACATGACGTAAAAGCGGTAACATTTGGCATCCTCATTTGATCCAACCTTGATGTCAAATGCACTGTCAAATTATAAGTGTATTTGGCTCCATCCCATTAGCATCAAATTTGATTCCTCATGCCAAATCTACCTTTGGCATTTTTGAATTCAAAAAGTAGGTGTTTTGTACTTTAATACTTAAAATTTAACATCAAGGTTGGAGCTGAAGGTTTGTTGATGTGAAAAGTCAGAAATGCCAATTAAGCCTTTAAAAAAATTTGACATCCCAATTTGAAGCCATGAGTCAAAAATGCTCTAATCTTTGAAGGATATTAGAAACAAAACTAGCTAGACATTTGGAATCAGAGTGGTTGTTGATAGAAGGAAATTAAGGCTTTGCTTGAAAACATAAGGAAAAGACAAGAAAAGGAAAGGAAAATTTGTTTGGTTAAGAAAGAAAGTGGGGAGAAACAATAAGAAAACAAACTTTTAAAAGCAATACATGTTGTCTTACAGTTATCACATTTTCTTTCAACCATTTATTTTTCCTTTCCACAAGTTCTAAACAGACCCTAATAATTCGGGTATCCGGTGGCTAACCTGAGTCGACTCATAAGAATTGATCTACTCCATCGAGTCCTCCCCTTGGCCGCGGTGGCCAGCAGCCTATCCGCGGTCTCTCGGACGGCAGAAACTGCTGCCATCCGAGACAAATTCCCTTGGCTTCTTTGACTGAGGGCTTCGATGAGATTCACAGAGTATGCCTGTTGCTCGGCATCACTCTTCCATCTGGTTTTCTCTATTTTCACCACCTCTTCCGCTTGATTTTCTTCGCTCCCGACCTCCCTTAGCTTTTTGATCATCTTCGATTCTTGAAGTCGGTTCAAGTTGGCTTCGAAATTTGAAGTTGATGAAGACGATTCCATCATAACAGACAATGAATTTGACTGTCTGTCTGTATACAATGCTTTTGTTCTCCCTGTATGTGTGAGATTTCTCCCTCTAATTTTCTCTCTCTTGGCATTTGGAGGCGGAGAGAAAGTAGGGAAGAGGCTTCATATATGAGTCTGGACCCCTGCATTCAAGAAATATCAAGCGCAGTATTGTAGCACCTATGGGAGCGCACACAAAAACAAAAAAAAACAGTCCCGTTAATAATGGGAAAGTCATACATATTTCTTATTTGAGTGTATATGATATGCACCCCCAAAATTTTATAAATTATAGATAAAATATTACGAATCGTATTGTTAGAAAGTTACGAATCGTATAAAGGTTACGAGATACACCAAAATGTTAAGAATCATAATGAAAATGTTACGAATCGTACTGCTGAAATGTTATGAATTCTAGAATAAAAGTTTCGAAACACACTAAAATGTTATGAATGAATCATAAAATAGGTGCATATGGTACACCCTTTTAGGGGGGGGTGTATTATAGTCTTTCCCTTTAATAATACTTTGGTGGCCAAATTAATTTGATCGAGTATCAAATTTTGGGTACGATATTGGTGAAATGTCTCATTTGCTATGCAGTGGAGTACATTCTATCAATGCACGGCTGACATACATCATATCCAAAATGTAGAATTCAAATGTGATTACCATAGGCATTTATCTCTCATCAATTTACGATATAACATTAACAGCAAATTGTATTAAGAGAAAAATATATATATTTGAACCGGAAGAGGTTTGAAAGGTTGTTCTCTGTTGACTGGGAAAACCAAGAGAGGAGACATGAATATTAGTGGTTAAGGTGAATTTTTTTAGTATTACTTTTTATTTATCCAGAAACAAAAACAAACAAAAAAGAGGGCACCGTGTGTAATACGAGTTCTTAATGGTAAATATATAGCGGATTGATTCATCCCTTATTGATTAGAGCTTGTATTTGATTATAGATTCGTCTCTTTGTGTATTTCGCATATTGCACAACGAAATATTTCATGCATTATGAAGCAGGCAAATGAAATCAAACTTGTACTTAAAAACAACGTAGTTATGCATTTGGTAACGATTCTCGTAAGAAAAATTATTGTGGAAAATCCGGACACAAGTCATGCACAGCCTGCATTGTACATTCGACATCAATAAATTTACAACCACAAACCCTTGCACACACAAATGTACAAACTCATTCACATTGAGTGTGGGGTTCACACACACAATGTGTGTGCAATGTCTGCGGGGCCCGCACTCAATGTGAGTGAGTTTGTGCACTTGTGTGTGCAAGTGTTTGTAATCATAGCAAAACTCATTCGGCATATGTGTTTATATATATGCACCTATGTAGCACGGCTACAAACACGGATCGATACGGATACCGACACAAAATCTCTTAGTAAAAAATAGGGACACAGATACGGGAAAAAAAAATACTATTAATTTATTTTATACCAGTGAAAATATAGTAAGATGTATAAGCATGAAGCTTCAATATATATAACCATGAAGCTTCAATATATAAACAATTATCATATATGCATCATATTACATTTTTAACCCAAAATATTTAAAATAATACACATTTATCTCAAAAAAATAAAAAAATTACATATTCAACCCACGTCGTGTCCCTCACATGCAGTGGTGGACCCAGGATTTGTCTCACGTAGGGGCATATTATACTAATAACCTTAAGCAAAAATTGAAATTAAGTGCAAAGGCACAAACAATGAAAAATTGAATTGTAAATTTCATTGATTAGGTAAAAACCAAGTAAAGAAATGAAGGCCTAATTTTTCCAAACAATCAAGATATATATTATAAATCTTAAAAGAAAAGAATAAAAAGTCCTGAATTATGTAGCCCCAAATTAAAAGTTCTTTCAATAAAATGTTACTTTTGTTGTGTAGCCCCAAATTTAATTGATGATTGGTGGAGAAAACGGTGAAGTGACGGGTGACAACCACAGAGACAAGTGACCGACAACGACAAAGTAAATCAAGCGTCGAGTGAATTCTCCCCGTCGAGTTTTCTGTGTGGGTTTCTCGTTCTCCCACTCATTTTTGCCACAAAAAAAAAAAACACTCATTTTTACATATAAAAAAATAAACTATAAATTTTTTTTAAAAAAAAAAGGGGGGGATGGGGTGGGGGTATGTGCCCCTTACTCGATCCACCCCTGCTCGCATGTCACTGTCATATAAATCCCTCTAAGAAAAATAATTAATTTTATTGGACACACCACGTGGTGTGTAGGGCCGGCCCAAGCCCAAGGCCCAAGAGGCCTGGGCCTCAGGCATTCAAAAAAGTTGAAATTTTAGGAGCACTCTAATATTATTTGTAAATTAGTATATATATTTTTTGTTCGTTTTATAACACAAATGTTTTTGATAGCTCAACGGTAAGTTGATTTTAGTCAATGTGGAGTGTTTGAGTTCGAGTCTTCTGGGCAGCTTTTTCTTTTGAAATGATTTTTCCCCAAAAATAATACTATTGTAGCTGCCAGGTTTTGAAACCAAGTCGAGTAGAATTTAAGGCAACCACTTCGGCCGTTAGTGGCAAAGCAATTAACATACTCCCTCCGTCGCAAATTCTTTGTCCGGTCTGCAAAACGGAGTGTTAAAAATAATATAATTTTTTCAAGAAAAAATTCAAACTTTTTTCACAAATTAAAAATATTAATTGATATCTAGTAAGTTGTTGAAAAACTTTTGATTTTTTCTTGCAAAAATAGTATTATTTTTAACACTCCGTTTTGCGGACTAGACAAAGAATTTGGGACAGAGGGAGTACATTATAAAGTCTAAAGTAGTAATATAAAAAAACATTTCTATCATTGTTGTTTAATTTTAAAAATACGTAGGGCACCACCCCACAATTTAGCCTTAAGCATCCAAATTCCTTGGACCGGCCCTAATGGTGTGTCCCATACGTATTTTGTTGTGTCCTTGCATGTCCTCGCGTCCCCTTGTCGGACACGGAAATACGCCGACCTCTAGGAGTGTCGGTGCTTCGTAGATATGCACGTATACATTTTTAGTAATTGGCAAATAGTGTGTTTGGCCATATGTTCATCACTCATTGGTTTAGCAGGTAGTGTTTTTATGGCTTCCACCAATAAGTGGTCTTGAGGGGTCAGTCAAGTTGTTTGATTCTAGGAAAATGATGAGTCGGGGATGAGCAAATAGGTGAGAGCGAGATAAGCATGTGGTGGTTTTTTCTGCCACTTTCTATCAGCTTTGGCCTTTGTTCTGTTTTCTAGTGGGCACTTTTGGATTGATGGTCCTTTATTGGATATGGAGATGTTTAGGCCACGTTGCATGCCAATTATAATTTCTGACTTTAGGTCGAATAATTTTGTGGTATGATATTCCGTTCCTACTTTCAGTTCTTGCTTTTACGCAGGGGCGGCCCCGGGTAAGCCCCGCAAATCTTCGGATTTGGCAACCCCGGGCCAGGGTAATCCCAAAAAAAAAAATTGTGAATATATGTTTATAAATAATCCCCCCTCTCTCTCTTCTCGTCATTGACTGCACATGCACCCACTTCTTTCTCTCCTTTTTTTCTAACAGTCCTGCTATGAGCAGGGACAAATGCGTTTGGCCCCATTTGGATCCCGAAAAAATCTAGAAAAATATCCATAAATTTTTGAATATTATTTTATGGGGCCCTGTAAAAAATCAGCTCCAGCGGATATCGATAAGTATTACTTTTGGTAAGTAAGGGTGAAACTGCTCAGTTCGCCCCTACGAATCCAAAAGTAATACTTACCGATATCCGCTGGAGCTGATTTTTTACAGGGCCCCATAAAATAATATTCAAAAATTTATAGATATTTTTCTAGATTTTTTCGGGATCCAAATGGGGCCAAACGTGTTTGTCCCTGCAGATTGTCTCTGCTCATAGCTTTTTTGTTTTTCTAATTTGTCCATAGAGTGGAGGGATATTTGTTCATTTATGCAAATATATCAAAAAAATATACCTTCATATGTATATACACAGGCATCACTTTAAAAAACTTCAATGAAAAAATTAATTAATTTTTAAGTCAAGCTTGTATTTTTGCAAGTTGGTCTGTAATGTTTCTCTTTTCATTTTATCATTAAACATTGAACATTGATCAAAATAAGAAAAATAACTAAATGAAAGCTAACAGTAAATAGAAACGCATCATAATTTGTTTTAATCAAATCATGCTAAATCATAAAGCACTATAACCAGGGTTAATATTTATTTATTTTTATATTATTCAAACTAAAAGCACAATGTAATCTTGATTTTATTTTTTTGACTATTTTTTAATTGACTTTAAGTGGGCAACCAAATTTGAGACGGGCTTAGGCAACCCAAACATCGAGGCCAGCCTTGCTTTTATGCTTGCTCATTCAATTTTGCTTTCGTGAATTTTAGTAGTTTGAGTTATTTTCGAGAGACAGTGTCACGCTCGCGCTCCCTTTTTTGCTCACACCTACGCTCATGCACATTATGTGGCTAAGATTATCGCACAAGACAAGAATCTCTAGTGTCGCAATCCTCTTTGTGACGTGAAATAGAATCGTTCACGATCTTGAGTGATTATTAGAACCATAACTTTTATAAAATTTGACATATATATGTTCACCATTCAGTAGAAAAATAAAGCTCGTCAGACATCAATAAGATCAGACTTTTCCTTTGCTCTAAAGAAAGCATGATCATTGGAATATGTAATAATATCGATCCGATTAAATAGTGTTTGAATGAATGATGGATATCGATAATTACAAAATGAGCAGCATGGATCGTAACATGAAACATATTATATGTACTATAGGTCAGGCACACGTGATGCATGTGCGAGTGACGAGTAGCTTTCTTATGACGGATAAACAACAGTACTAAAATAAACTTCACACCAATCACATGTTTAATGTACCAGTAAATTGAGAATGTAACAATGACATAAATATGCCTGTCAATTGTTTGTTTGCATGGCAGCAGGATTAAACAAAGAAAGTGAATTGCACAAAACAACAAAAATTGAGTCAAATCAATGTAAGAAAAGGGACCCTTGTGCGGAAGCAAAAAGGAATTCACCAGTTCTACCACATGCTCTTTTTTGCTTGAACAGCAAGATGATTTATGGATTGGCGGTGGGACTCGAAATGAAAGTTGATTTTCTGAGGGTTTTTTTTTTTTTGCCGTTGGCGGACTCTATAGCGTGAAAAGAAATAAAGTAATGATTGAAAAAATATAGAGAGAAAAATGAGAGTAATGATTGAAAAGAAATAAGATAATTATTAGAATCCAAAACTCCAAAACGAACGAGGTCCATAACACTTGGAAATGGACTCTGCTACGCATACCGACCGGAGACACCGACCATACGTACCAACGGCACGCGGGGCTCATTCCGAGCCATTCAATAATTTTTTTTTTAAAAACCAAGTGGACTCATCAAAAATCAGTTCAATCCGATATGTGTAAGTGATTGATCTAATCTTCTCATTATTCATCCAATCTTTCCATTTTTTTCCGATTTTTCAAAAATGGAAAGATTGGATTAAACACTCACACATATCGGATTAAGTTGATTTTTTGCAAGCCCACTCAATTTTTTTTCCTAAAATTATTGAACAAATTAAATCAATCGTGTAGGATCCAGAGTGGGTTTCGTGTGCCGTCAGTACTCACCGTGGGTCTCCCCCGTCGGTTTCTTTAGACTTTCCGTTTGAAATCTGCCATATATGCATTTGGGAGATTAGGCAGTTTTATTATTCTTTTGAAAGAAGACAGGAGAGCACGCAGTGGGCCCTGCTTTGTTTTGGAGTGAATTTAGGAAGTGTTAATTTTACCCACTTAAGCCGTGCAGTTTTCTGCAGTTGCTTGCTCCTAATGAAAATACGTCATTTACGAGGTAGTAAAATAATTTGTTCAACTGTGTTGGATTTCCCCTAAAAAAAAATTTATTTTTAGGCTCCGTTTGTTTCAACTGGAAATATTTTCCTGTAAATTATTTTCTTATTTTCCTGTATTTGATTGAATAAAATGTGGGTTAAACATTTTCTCTTGTAAAACATTTTCCTATCAAAACACCAAAAATGACTTACCGGTGTTATGGGCATGCATAAGTTCATTTTACAAACTTGTCAGTACACCTTTTGCTTAGTCCATATAGCAATTGGAATTGTCTTGCTCTGAACCAATGCACTCAACCCACATATATCTCTCTCTCTCTCTCTCTCTCTCTCTCTCTCTCTCTCTCTCTCTCTCTCTCTCTCTCTCTCTCTCTCTCTCTTATGGTGCCAACTTCGCTACTCGTATGTATAATGTATTCCTCAGTTCGTGCTCTTTCTTTCACTAATTTGTCTCTCTAATTTTGCATTCCAACCAAAACATCCAAAAATAAGAATCAAGAAATTATTTTACGTGTAAAATATTTTTTTTAAAAATAAGTTTTCTTGTAAAATACTTTAAATCGACACAAACGGAGCCTTAGTAAAAGAGAAACAAGAAAATGAGGCAAATTATGTCTGCCCAAAAAACAGCCACAGTGGCCACAGGAAACAAGGGAAGAGAGAGGGGTCACTCTAGAACAGATCTCTACTTTGAGAAAGGGCAGCTTTATCTCGTGCCCTATTCCTTTACACTTTGAATAAGGGGGTCCTTAGCCTTACAAATAGAATTAGACTTGGGCTTCGCTTCACCTAACAAAAAGAGCCCAATAACAAAATAAACAGGGAAAATGACGGCCAATAATTTGTTCTTAGAGGATATTAATTACTAAAATACGTCCTGGGCCGCCATTTTTTCAAAATAAAATAGAAGGCCCAAACACAAACATAACAAACATTAGTCCAATTAAAAGAGGTTATTACGAGTAATTCCTAAAAGGCCTAAAATCAAAGAGGATGTCTATGGATTTGCCAGAAATTTCAAGGAAGATTAGCGTAATTTGCCTTGTTTGGGTGGTGTTTTAAAAAAAAATTGAGTTCGGTTTTTGAGTAATAAGTGGAAAGAGAAATTAGTACTGTAATAATTGGAGATAAGGGTGATGAGTGGAGAGAGAGAGAGAGAGAGAAATGAGAATAATAATTGGAGAGTAGAGAGTGGAGAGAGAAATGAGAGTAATAATTAAAAGTAATGAGTATTTTTTGAGTTGATTTTTTTTTTAAATTACCATCCAAACAAGGCATCACAGAATAATGAAATTCGAGGAGTCTTCCGGAAGGATATTGTAACACCCCGACCAAAATTTCGTACGTTGGTCGGTTTAATATAAAGGCAATGTTGGGACCGGCATATTAAATTATTTAGTTTTATTTTCGAATGAAAAATTGGAAGCAGTTTTCATGCAATTAACTAACAACAAAAAAAAGAAAAGAAAAGAGGTGAAGTACAAATGTTTTTCCTTGAGTACGTGTAATAGTTTCTACTATCCTCTAGGAATTAAAAAAAAACAAATAGAAAAAAATAGAATCTGCCACATTAGCCTATAGCCACCTAAAGTAGCTTAGCCAAGTCATTCTCATAGCTTGGCTTACTCTTACTTAAGAGAATGACACCTCACACTTGTACTAACAAAACTGAATTACAATAAAAATGATTGTTTCAGGATGTCTAGCTCATCGGGCTCTATTACTATTGATGAATAGGGACCCTTCCGAGTTAAAGGAACAAAGCCAAGCACGTAGATCAGGATTCCCACGAGCGAAGAGTCAAATACCGTGCCAAGGAGGCATTAACGGGTGAAATCAGTAAAATAGAAGAATATTTTGGATACTACACGAAATAGCAGAAGAAGTCTATTTTAAAAAAGCGTGCTAAAAGCAATTGCTTAGTGTGGTTCAAGGCATTCAAAATAATTGGGGAGCAACCAAAAGAAATGAAGGAACTTGGAAAGAAAGCTAAGGAAAATCCTCCAATTCGAGTTCGCCACCATATTCCTAGTGAGGGTTCCTGCAGTGCAAGACCCCTATCTCCAGGGTGTGCGCCATCGGCACCCATAGACATTCCCAGTTGTTACCCAAATTATGCAACCTAGAGGGGGGGTGAATAGGATTGCTAGTAATAATCACCGATAAAAATTTATCTCTAACAATATATGCAAACAATAAGTATGCAATCAAAATAGAGAGATAGAGAGATAGAACCCGTTTATAGTGGTTCGGTCCGGATTTGTCCACGGTCCGGCCCTACTCCACTTCTCCTCAAGCAATTACTTGAAGGTTCCACTAATCTTTAAAAGATTACAACTTGTAAGTCTTGCGGGTGCTTACAAAAACCGAACGCCTCTAGCTTTCCCAAGGAGCTAGCACAGCCGCAAGAGTTTTCTCCGAAAACTTCTCAAAAACAATAACGCCCAAATTCCAACCCGAATTTGGTCTTCTAAGCTTTCAAGTGTTTGACTCAAACACTCGCTTAGGAAATACAAGTATGTGAAGAAGGTATGAAAATTATCGCTCACGACTTGTACAAATTTTCTCTTCAAGAAAAATATGAAAGTGGAAGAACAATGAGAATTTTTGGCTTGATCTTTTGAGAAATTGCTCTTGCAATAATATGGAATGTTGTAGCTTGTATATCTTCTCATTAATGAGTTCTTGATGCCTTATATAGCCATCCATATGCTTCCTAGCCGTTGGAACTAGCCGTTGGAACTAGCCGTTAGAACTAGCCGTTGGAACTAGCCGTTCGAACTAGCCGTTGGAACTAGCCGTTAGAACTAGCCGTTGGAACTAGCCGTTGACAGAGTGGTCATCCGGGTGGTCGTCCGATGGTTTCCGGTTGTCACAGCTTTCTGTTCAGACAGCCGGCTTGTCAGCCGGTTCGTCAACCTGTGGCTCACAATTTCATCTAAATAAATCCGTTAAAGCACGTATTGAGCTCAATAAAGTCTTTGTAAATATAAATCATGAATCCAAGAGACTTTATGCTATATTTCAAGGTCACGAAAATATTTAGTTCGGCAATCGACTTTTCGATAATTTTGTATTTGCCGAATAAAAATATCATTGAATTAATCATCAAAATAATTAATAGAGATGCATATATATTTTCACAAATTATAATGCATACATTTTTCAACAATCTCCCCCTTTTTGATGATGACACAAAATGATAGTTTTTATGCAAGTAGGAGTTATGCCAATCTCCCCCTTAATACATGCACCAAAGCAGTTATCTATGATCAACGAGTAATAGCAATAATCAACAGATCATAGCAAGCAATTTTTTTAAATCAACAGATCATAGCGAGCAATTTTTTTTAAATCAACAGATCATAGCGAGCAATTTTTAAATTAGCCCACAACGGACAACGGTTAAAAATATTAAAAAATGGCAAGATAGATCAATAAAAACTTGGCTTTTTCTCCCCCTGTGACATCATCAAAAAAAAAAACTAAAAAGAGAAAAACAATAGGGCCATGGTTCCAGCACCATGCCGCTCTTGCCGTGTAGCACTCTATCTTCGTTCATTGAGAGCTTGGCGTCTTTGATTTTCGTATTCTTGAATAATGGCTGCTACAGCGGCAGCTACAATGCCAATCCAATACCACAGAGTATCCACATTTACATTCCACCCGAACCATGGTGGTATTCTTATTGTAAGTAACGCACACAGCAGAATGAAGATAAAGAGTTGCATCCAAATGGTTTGGATAAACTACCTGAACTCTGCTCGTTCGGCATCTCTTTCGTAAAACTCAAACGGTAACCCTTGCGGTAAGTTTGCCATTGCTCGATTTGGAAGGATAGAGATTTGGAGAGATTTAGGCCGAGAGAGAAGGAGAGATAGATAGATGAAGAGATAGAGATTGTGTTGTTGAATTTATAGAGTATGAGATTGCCGAATTGTTTGAAATGCTGCGCCGAAAGAGAGATAGATGAAGAGATAGAGATAGGATAGGGGATGCGGTAGAGATGCGGCGCCGAAAGAGATAAGAATAGGGGAAGAAAATTGTGTTCGGGTGTTTATTGTTGTGTCCCCTTAATACATGCTCCCCCTAAAAGAGAGTTTTTTTTAAAGAATGCGAGGGGTATTATCGAGAATGATTATCCCTGCAAGCTTAGAGACAAGAAATTCATATCGGCGAAGTATATAAGAGACAATTTAAGCACTAAGCCATGAAGTTCATACAAACTAAGTGTAACAGACTTAATAAATCAGAGTTAGCAACGCAAAAGCTTGAATAAGTCTCAACCTCACGGTTGTCCGGTTGGACATCCGCTTGGACATCCGACTGACAAATGCAGGTTAAGTCCAGAAATCGTTTAAGAGGAGTAACATTAAAGACCATAAAACTGATTTTCTTCATACCAAACACAGGAAAATGAAACATATGATAAAATGTTTGGAGGGTGATTTCTTTATCAAGATCATTTGTACTCTCCATCAAGTATGATATTTACGAATTCAATCAACTCAACATTGAATCAAAAAAAAAAACTTTTGACATCAAGAACACAAAACTTTTTCATAAATGATTAGACATGCCGAGTTCTCGTCGAATGAAACAAAATTGTTCTTCACCAAGGGGTTTTGTGAAAATGTCCGCCAATTGCTTGTCGGTACTAATAAAGTTAAGTTCAATATCCCCTTTTTGAACATGATCTCTTATAAAATGATGTCTAATCTCAATATGTTTTGTTCGAGAATGTTGAATCGGATTCTTGGTTAAGCTAATTGCACTAGTATTATCACATTTAATAGGAATATGATCATATTGCAAATTGAAATCCTCCATTTGTTGTTTGATCCACAATATTTGGGCACAACAACTTCCGGCCGCTACATATTCCGCCTCGGTGGTAGATAGAGCTACGGAATTTTGTTTCTTGCTATGCCAAGACACTAGAGAGTGCCCTAGAAATTGGCAAGTCCCACTTGTACTTTTACGATCAACTTTGAAACCTCCAAAATCCGCATCTGAATAACCAATTAAATCAAATGCAACTCCACGTGGATAAAACAATCCTAAGTCATGAGAACCGGCAACATATTTAAAAATACGTTTAATAGCTTTTAAATGCGATTCTTTAGGACATGATTGGAATCTAGCACACATGCAGACACTAAACATTATATCCGGTCTACTTGCCGTGAGATAAAGTAATGAGCCGATCATACCTCGATACATCTTTTCATTGACAGCCTTACCATTCTCATCTTTGTCTAGCTTAGTTGATATGCTCATTGGTGTGCTCATTGGCTTTGATCCTTCCATGCCAAACTTCTTAATAAGTTCTTTCGCATACTTGGCTTGGTTGATTATGATCCCCTCATTAGTTTGCTTGATTTGAAGTCCGAGGAAGAAGTTAAGCTCCCCCATCATACTCATTTCAAACTCATCTTGCATACACTTAGCAAACTCTTTGCACATATTATCATTAGTGGCACCAAAGACAATATCATCAACATATATTTGAATAATGAGCATATCTTTACCTTTGGCTTTAATGAAAAGAGTAGTATCAATTTTTCCACGAGTGAAGCCATTGTCAAGCAAGAATGAACTAAGTCTATCATACCATGCACGTGGTGCTTGCTTCAAACCATATAGAGCTTTTGAGAGTTTAAAAACATGATCGGGGTATACATGATCTTCAAAGCCGGGAGGTTGTTTGACATAAACTTCCTCATTTATGAACCCATTCAAAAATGCACTTTTCACATCCATTTGATAAAGCTTGAAATTTTTGAAAGATGCAAAGGCAAGCAATATGCGAATAGCCTCTAATCTAGCTACCGGTGCAAAAGTTTCTTCAAAATCAATACCTTCTTCTTGATTATAACCTTGAGCAACAAGTCTAGCTTTATTCCTAACAATATTTCCGGATTCATCTAGCTTGTTACGAAAAACCCATTTAGTACCTATAATAGAGTGATCAAGAGGCTTAGGTACTAATGCCCAAACTTTATTCCTTTCAAATTGATTTAACTCATCTTGCATGGCCAAAATCCAATTTTCATCATCTTGAGCTTCCGGAAAGTTTTTAGGCTCAATTTGAGAAACAAAAGCTTGATTTTCACAAAAATTTCTATGAGACGAGCGAGTGGTTACCCCTTTCGAAACTTCTCCAAGAATCAAGTCTTTTGGATGGTTTTGCACGAATCTCCAATCCTTGGAAAGATCTTGGTTGTCTCCCATGGCATCTTGAGGTTGATTAATAACTTCATCTTCTTTGATTTGAGAGCTTTCTACTTGAGTATCACCATCAACTTTTTCTTGAATTGTCAAGTCATGAATCTCATGTGTAATTTCTAAGTCATCATTATCAACAACATCCTTAGTAGCACAAGGATTAGATTCATCAAAGGAAACGTGAATAGATTCTTCAACAAGATTAGTGCGCTTATTATAAATTCTATATGCTTTGCTAGTAAGAGAGTAACCAATAAAGATGCCTTCATCCGATTTTGAATCAAATTTACCCAAGTCATCTTTTCCATTGTTTAATACATAACATTTACAACCGAAGGCATGAAAGTAATTAATGTTGGGTATTCTACCATTCCAAAGCTCATAAGGAGTTTTCTTGAGGATAGGCCTAATTAAAACTCGATTCAAAATATAGCATGAGGTATTAACGGCTTCCGCCCAAAAATATTTTGGCAAAGAGTTTTCACAAAGCATAGTGCGGGCCATTTCTTCCAAAGTACGATTCTTTCTCTCAACTACTCCATTTTGTTGAGGAGTACGAGGTACAGAAAAGTTATGACCAATACCATGTTCATCACAAAACTTTTCATATAAAGAATTGTCAAGTTCTTTTCCATGATCCGTACGAATGTTAGAAATAACAAATCCTTTTTCATTTTGAACTCTTCTACAAAGTTTAGTGAAATTAGGATAAGCCTCATTCTTATGAGCTAGGAACATCACCCATGTATATCTAGAGAAATCATCAACAACAACAAGACAATAATAGTTTCCACAAAGACTTGGAGAGCGAGTTGGTCCAAACAAATCCATATGAAGTAATTGCAAAGGTCTAGTAGTTGAAACAACATTTTTGGACTTAAAAGAAACCTTGGTTTGTTTTCCTTGTTGGCAAGGACCACAAAGTCTATCTTTTTCAAATTTGATTTTAGGAAGACCTTTTACCAAATTTTTTCTAGAGAGTTTTGAAATAGCATCCATACTTGCATGTCCTAGGCGCCTATGCCAAAGCCAACTATTTTCACTCAAAGCGGAAAAACATTTTATATCACAATTACTTAAATCATTGAGATTAAAAACATATACATTTTCAAGTCTTTGTCCACCGAAGAGTGTCTTGTTGCTTTTGACATTTTCAATGATACATTTGGATTTTTCAAAGATAACACGATTTCCTCTATCACATAATTGACTTATGCTAAGAAGATTGTGTTTTAAACCACTAACAAGTAAAACATCTTCAATAATAGGAGAATTACCTATATCACCGATTCCTATGATTTTGCCTTTGTTGTTGTCTCCAAATGTGACATGTCCACCATCTTTAGGCGAAAGAGAATTGAAAGCCCTCTTGTCACCGGTCATGTGTCTTGAACATCCACTATCAAGGTACCAACTTCCTTCCTTGAGAGAACTTTTGAAGCATACCTACAATAGCACATCAATTCTTGACTTTTGGTACCCAAATCATCTTGGGTCCTTGAAGGTTAGCATTGATACGGTTCTTAGGAACCCAGACCTTTTTTGCATTAGAAGATGAGTATCCTTTCATAGGACAAGTAGGAGAAATATGACCAATTTTACCACAATAATGACATGTCAATTTAGAATGGCTAGAAGGAGGAACATCTTTTCCAAAAAGATTTTTGTGTTGAGTGGGATTATAACCAATTCCGGCCTTGTGAAAAGAAACCATTTGTTTTCCAAGAAGAATGTCTAAACTTTCTTTTCCATTAGTGAGTTTTGAAAGAGAATTAGTTAAATCATCAATTTGTTTTTCTAAAGATTCGTTTTTGGAAGTATCCTTCAAATACTCTTTTTCTTTTGCCAAAGAGGTTCTTAAACTTTCATTTTCTTCCTCCAAAATATCTTTCTCTTCAATTAAATCATCCATTTCTAGTGAGAGATCTTTAGCAACCTTTTTAAGAAATTTGTTTTTAGAAACAACCTTTTCAAATTCTACTTTCAACTCTTTATAGGCAATAAACAATTCATCAAAGGAATAGGATGAGTCGAGATCTACCTCGTTTTCTTCGATGGCCATGAAACACAAGTTAGCGACCTCTTGTTGCTCATCGTCCTCATTGGAGCTACTATCGTCACTATTGTCCCATGCGGCCATCATAGCTCTCTTTTTGTCCTTCTTTGAATATTTTTTGGCATATGGACATTCACTTTTGATGTGGCCGGGCTTCTTGCACTCGTAGCAAATGATTGGATCCTTTTTGCTACTTTCTTCTTTGCCTCCATCTTTTCTTGAAAATCCTCTACCTTTGCGAGATGCTCTATTTTTGAGGAGTTTCTTGAACGTTTTTGTGATGAGCGCCATTTCATCATCCTCACTTTCGTTGCTTGAATCCTCCTTGCTTTTTGATTTGCTTGTTGTATTTTTGAAGGCAAGATCCTTAACTTTCTTCTCTTTTTCACCCTTGAGGTTGTGATGCATTTCCTCCGTCATGAGAGATCCCATGAGCTTGTCCATCGTGTATTTTGAGAAATCTTTGGATTGTAGGATGATGGAGGTGGTAGTGTCCCAATTGGTTGGCATGGAACGGAGCACCTTCCTTGTCATTTCGGATTGACTGTAAATCTTTCCAAGAGCTTTTAAACCGTTAGTAATACTAGCAAATCTAGCAAACATTTGAGATATAGATTCATCCGGTTTCATTTTGAAGAGCTCATAGCTATGCACAAGGATATCAATTTTGGACTCCTTAACTTGACTATCTCCTTCATGTGACATTTCTAACTTATCCCATATTTCTTTAGCCGATTCACATGCGGAAACACAATCATATTCATTGGGAGTAATAGCACAAAAAAGAAGGTTCATAGCTCTATAGTTCTTTTCTATTGAAGCCTTTTCCGAATGACTCCACTCATTATCTGATTTAGGCATAGTCTCTTCCCCAACTTTCTTAGTAGGAATAATGGGACCATTTTTGATAATTTTCCATAGATCATAATCCGTGGATTGAATAAAGATCATCATTCTATTTTTCCAATGAGAGTAATTTTCTCCGGTGAACAAGGGAGGTCTATTGGACGATTGACCTTCGATACAAGAAACATTACTAGTGGTTGCCATGGATCTTAACTCTTAGATGGTTAAATCTACAAACAAGAGCCGAGGCTCTGATACCAATTGTTACCCAAATTATGCAACCTAGAGGGGGGGTGAATAGGATTGCTAGTAATAATCACCGATAAAAATTTATCTCTAACAATATATGCAAACAATAAGTATGCAATCAAAATAGAGAGATAGAGAGATAGAACCCGTTTATAGTGGTTCGGTCCGGATTTGTCCACGGTCCGGCCCTACTCCACTTCTCCTCAAGCAATTACTTGAAGGTTCCACTAATCTTTAAAAGATTACAACTTGTAAGTCTTGCGGGTGCTTACAAAAACCGAACGCCTCTAGCTTTCCCAAGGAGCTAGCACAGCCGCAAGAGTTTTCTCCGAAAACTTCTCAAAAACAATAACGCCCAAATTCCAACCTGAATTTGGTCTTCTAAGCTTTCAAGTGTTTGACTCAAACACTCGCTTAGGAAATACAAGTATGTGAAGAAGGTATGAAAATTATCGCTCACGACTTGTACAAATTTTCTCTTCAAGAAAAATATGAAAGTGGAAGAACAATGAGAATTTTTGGCTTGATCTTTTGAGAAATTGCTCTTGCAATAATATGGAATGTTGTAGCTTGTATATCTTCTCATTAATGAGTTCTTGATGCCTTATATAGCCATCCATATGCTTCCTAGCCGTTGGAACTAGCCGTTAGAACTAGCCGTTGGAACTAGCCGTTGGAACTAGCCGTTCGAACTAGCCGTTCGAACTAGCCGTTGGAACTAGCCGTTGGAACTAGCCGTTAGAACTAGCCGTTGGAACTAGCCGTTGGAACTAGCCGTTAGAACTAGCCGTTAGAACTAGCCGTTGACAGAGTGGTCATCCGGGTGGTCGTCCGATGGTTTCCGGTTGTCACAGCTTTCTGTTCAGACAGCCGGCTTGTCAGCCGGTTCGTCAACCTGTGGCTCACAATTTCATCTAAATAAATCCGTTAAAGCACGTATTGAGCTCAATAAAGTCTTTGTAAATATAAATCATGAATCCAAGAGACTTTATGCTATATTTCAAGGTCACGAAAATATTTAGTTCGGGAATCGACTTTTCGATAATTTTGTATTTGCCGAATAAAAATATCATTGAATTAATCATCAAAATAATTAATAGAGATGCATATATATTTTCACAAATTATAATGCATACATTTTTCAACACCAGTGATTAGAAGATATAAAAAAGAGAGGAGAGGAAATGAAAAGGACAATGTAAATTAGTGTTGTAAACAAGAAAGTGTGATGTTTTATGTTTATAAATAACTACTGTTATTGTATTTCTTTTTCCAGCTTAGTTTTAAATGAAACCGAGCCAACGGTTTGAAAGACTAGAACAACAAGTGGAAATAATTCTTACACTTTTGCAAAATCAGCCACCTCCACCGCAAGTAGTACCTCCACAAGGAGAGCATATTAATTTGAATGATCCACCCGTGATTCCCCCAGAAAATCCCCTACCAGCCTCAGCAGTAACTGAGGTCCGAGTAAGAGAATTCCAAAAGCTAAAACCATTAACATTTCCTAGTGGATTAGATCCCATAAAAGCCAATGAATGGTTAGAATCCATATAAAAGATAGCCCAAATCCATAGAAAAGATAGCCCAAGTCAAGCAATGTGAAGGAAAAGACAAAGTGGCATTAGCAGCATACAACCTGACAGGAGAAGCTCAGCGGTGGTGGATGCTAGTAAGGAAGGCTGAACCACTAATGGGATGGGAATGATTTTATGACCTCTTTAACCAAAAATATATACCCCCATCCATCAGAGATAGCAAAAATATGGAATTTCAAAACCTTACGCAAAAATCAGGCATGACTGTAGCCCAATACGAGGCCAAGTTCACAACTTTAGTGCACTATGCTCCACATCTGATTCCAGACGAAAATATGAAAGCTCGTAGATTCAAGGGAGGATTAAACCCAGACTTGTGCAAACTCGTTAAGTCGTTAAAATTACCCACCTATGTGGAAGTACTGGATCGATCTTTAATGTTAGAAGACGAAAGTGCAAAAACTGACCATATGTCGGAACCTAAGAAAAAGAAGAACGAGGACCAAAATACTAGCAATGGGCAGACTAAGCGACCAAATACAGGTGGACAAGGACAAAATCAGAATAGGATTGAGAATCGCCTCAGCTGCCTGAATTGTGGAAAAGCACATACATGGATATGTTTGAAAGGATCAACTGGTTGCTATGAGTGCGGTGAACCGGGCCATATCAGAATGAATTGCCCAAAGAGCTCTAGTTTGTTGGTTGGAAATGGGGATCAGCGAAAAAGAAATAATGAAAACCCACAAAATAAGACCAGAAACACAAGACAATGCCAGAAACAAGAAAGAGCTTATGCAATTTTTCCTAGCGATACATGAGAGAAACCAAGAACATCATAGCAGGTACCATACTTAAATTATTTCTTTACTAAATAGACTCAAGTTATTCCCGAGGTATATGCAAGTTTGGAGGACCAAACTTCTTAAGGTGGGAAGGATGTAACACCCCGACCAAAAATTCGTACATGGTTCGGTTTAATATAAAGGCAACATTGGGACCGACATATTAAATTATCAGAAATGATAGAGGTATTGATTTTGGGGGAGGGATTTCGTACCGACGGCCACCAGTGGGCCGTCTACGGCCACCGGACGGCCGATCCGAGCCGTCCAAAAATTCTATAAAAAAAAACCGAGGGGATTTACGCGGGAATCAATGGCATCCGAGGTGTGTAGGGTGCTTGATCCGAGCACCCCTTTTTGTGTGTATATGTATATACGTGTATATACACGAAAAAGGGATGCTTGGATCAAGCACCCTACACACCTCGGATGCCGTTGATTCCCGCGTAGGGCCCCTCGGTTTTGTTTTTTAGAATTTTTGGACGGCTCGGATCGGCCGTCTGGTGGCCGGAGACGGCCCACCGGCGGCCGTCGGTACGAAATCCCTCCCCCAATCGATACATATAGCAACACTCTTAAATTATTTAGTTTTTATTTTCGAACGGAAAATTGGAAGCAGTTTTCATGCAATGAACGAACAACAACAACAAAAAAAGAAAAGAAAAGAGGTGAAGTACAAATGTTTTTCCTTAAGTACGTGTAGTAGTTTCTACTATCCTCTAGGAATTAAAAACAACAAACAGAAAAAAATAGAATCTACCACATTAGCCTATAGCCCCCTAAAGTAGCTTAGCCAAGTCATTCTCGTAGCTTGGTGATAAGCACCCAATAATGCATATTCTTGGTACTTAAGTCCTCTAGTATGTTGTGTTTGTACATATATGTTATCGTTTTTATGCGATATTGCACGTAAGGTTTGTTTGAGGATGTTTTCAGGTAAAACGTGCTAATAAGGCGTGTTTGAGCGCCAAGGGATGTATCGGGGTGCAGACAAGTGTCCAAGTGCCCGCCGGTACCCATTTCTCTGCTAGCAGAACCTAATGGTACCTCAAGAAGCCCCGGAGGCCATTCGGTGGTCAAGAATGGCGAGGGGCTTGCCAAAGCTTAGCAAGCAATGCAAATGCATCGAGGATGGCCCTCGAGGGTATCCAAGAGACCAAGGCCACATGGCACACCTCCGTCAAGTCCCGTTGATCAAGTCTTGAAGTATCGGAAGGCCATCGGGACATCACAAGAGCTCAAATGCCAAGCTGCCATGTTTTGCAGTTTTGTAGACAATGGTACTGGTACCTCAAAAACATGGCACCGGTACCTTGGTGCTGAAATGGAAGACAGTTGGATTGGTACCAATACCTCATTTTTGAGGTACCGGTACCAATGCCCTTCGACCAGCACTTTTTTGCTGAACTTTTCAACCTTCCATATATGAAAAGTTTCTACTTCTAATATGTTTTTTGGATATTTTGGTGGCTTTTTTGTCCATTGTAAGGTTGATTTTATAAGCCCTATAAATAGGCTTGTATGCCATTTATGGAAAGGATGGCCATTAGTTAGTTTTTAGGCCTAAATTTCTTTCTTGCTTTCCTAGGAACTCCATTGTTGTTCTTAAGTTTTTCAAGTTATTTCCTTCAAGAACTCAAGTAAGTTTAAGTGTTTTGATGTTTTCTCATGCATTAATATTGTAGCTACTTGTTAGATCTTCTCATAAATCTAGTTTATTTTCGTTTTCATCGATGAATCATGTTTTCCATGCTTAACTCTTTTTCTAGTCTTTTTGCTATGTGTGAGTAGTATATAGGTTTGGTCATGGGGTGAGATTCACTCTATGATTTAGTTGTTCAAATGGTTTCTCTTAAACTTTAGCTTAATTTCAAGGTTTTGAATGAATTAAACCCATGATGTCTAGTTTTGATCATGGGGTTGGTGGCTTCTTTGATCAATGAAGTTTATCGCCTTGTGCTACGAGCTTGATAATCCTACGCGTGCGAACGATCCTTTTTCATCTCTCACTTGCGTTAAATGAGTTCAGTTTGAATTAGAGCTTTGAATTAAGTTATAAGTAGTCTTCAGATTTTAATTCTTCTAGCAGAATCCGGACGGTTTCGGTCCACTCTTGAGTTAGATGAAGAAACCGTTTGACGGCTAAGTCGTGGGTAAATCAATCCCTTTGACTCAACCATCTTTAATCTAGTTTAATTCCGAGTTTAAATTTCGTCATTCAATTCGAAAACCAAAGTTGGCCACTTGAACGCCACAACTCTCTACGCAACATCTAATCCGAATTAGTTATAGAGATTATCTCTGTGGGAACGATTCCGGTCTTACTGGTTATTATGCTTTCAACGACCTAGCCCTACGCTTGGGGTGTGAACCTTTCTAAGAGGTTAGGTTGCGGCGAAGCACTTGGCTTACTCTTACTTAAGAGAATGACACCTCACACTTGTAGTGACACATGGAGTATTAGATGTCAAGTTTAGGAAGATTAGGAAACTCTATAAATAGCAAGTCCTATTTTCAGTACATGGCCAAAAAAGGGTACATCCTCAACCTAAACCACTTGTACGACAAAAGAAAGGATCACGTACGGCACAAGGAAAGGATTACACTACTGTTAGTATTAGGTAATTAGAAGTCCAATACTGTTAATACCACCAAAAGAAAAGGAAGGAAATAATCAAGCCGTCTATCACTTTTCCTGTGTTGAGCTACCACCGCGTCATCCGGAGTTTAGCAAAGGTACAAGTTAAGTTTTCACTACAGTTACAAAGTCTAAGGTGAGATACTTATACTCTAGTTACATGATTTTCCTTTATAAAAGTAGCATGCTTTTATGTTGAAAAAAGATTACAATTTTTTTAGATATGCCATGGAAAAAGTTATGACAAATTTTTCATGTTAAAGATTAGAAGCACGTCAGATAAAGGTGATGATGCTATAAAGTTTAAGCTAGAAAATGAAAGCGATCAGACAAAGGAGATGACCTATTCATGCATCCAGACAGTTGTCCCGAATTTGGGGGATGCTTTAAAAGATACCATAACATAGAAGGGAGTTATACGGACGAAAAGAATAGGGCCCTAGTAGCCAGTGACTTGATCATTTCACATAGCAAGAGGAGTTACTCCCCTACAGAAAGAGTAAGCTATTGGATGAACATCATAAGATTATTTGTTTCAGATTATGCAAGCATTTATATTAAAAAAAATCGAAAATGATATTGGTACCGATGAGGTCAGTACCGAAATCGTAGGGACGGCCACGCCGGGCCGCCTCCGGCCACCGAACAGCCGATCCAAGCCGTCCAAAAATTCTAAAAAAAAAAAAAAGAGGGGGCAAACGCGGGAATCAACGGCATCCGAGGTGTGTAGGGGGCTTGATCCGAGCACCCCTTTTTCGTGTATACTCGGATCAATTATATACACGAAAAAGGGGTGCTCGGATCAATTATATACTCGAAAAAGGGGTGCTCGGATCAAGCACCCTACACACCTCGGATGCTGTTGATTCCCGCAAAAGCCCCCTTGTTTTTTTTTTATAGAATTTTTGGACGGCTCAGATCGGCCGTCCGGTGGACGGAGGCGGCTCGGTGCGGCCGTCCCTACGTTTTCGATACCGACCTCATCAGTACCTTGTTTCCATGGTATAAAATGTGCAACTTTGGTATTTGTATCTCACATGAGCATTCGGCTTATGAAAATTAATATTTTTCACAAATAATGAAGAATAGAGATGGAGTTGCTGCTGCCCTGGAACATGTTTGTTGTACTTTTGTGTAAATATTGTAAAAATGTTCTCTCTTCAGAAAACTTGGGTTTTGTAATAAAACTTAATTACACTTTTGTAATAAAACTTAATTACACTTTTGTAATAAGTGTTTTTGAAATAAAACAGTTATGTCTTTTCCAAGCCATTGTCTCCAAAATTAATTATGAAAAATAGGTCTGAATGACCGTTAGGACTCATCAGCCGGTCATGATGACTCGACAAAGTTCTTAGAGTTGGGGTCGTGACAGATATGCACAACACATATATGATCACATTTGAATTCAAAAGTGAAAGTGACGAAAGTCCGCTTTCACCGATATATCATATTCAACTCGAGTCGTAAGAAAAGTGAAAATTCCATTCATTAGCACTGTATTTTTTAAATCATTTATTGTGGTTCGATTTCAACGTCTAGGTAATCTTTTTGTCTTGCTCTAATTTATTAAGTACTAGATCTTCCGTCGAAACAATGAATGGAATTTTTTTTTTAACAGAGGAACAATCTTACAGTCAGGCCGCTATATAGACCCAATCGCGCAATCTAAATCTCTAGAAAAGTTAGCGCGACTAAATCATTCACGGCCCCCCACTTACTCAAGATACTCACTCAATGGAAAATTGAATCCCAATTCTTGTGAAGAACTCCCAAAATCTAGGCATACGTCCGAACCACCGGGTGTACGTGTATCAATGGGATCTTTGGTATGATCTTTCGCCCAAATACCAAAGCTTAGTTGTTTTTTTCTTAAGGTGGGACCTGAGAGGCCTAGATAATCAATTTCATGAATTCCCAGCCAGGATTATGTTAGTGATTACAATATGTTAGTGATTACAATAGTGCTAGATGCCGCAACCTTAGCACCTGCCACCTACCTGATACAATTTTTAACGAGTGGTGCTATGTGCACCGACCAAAAACATACTGAACGTGTACCGATCACCGAACTGGGCCCACTCCAGCCACCGGACGGCCGATCCGAGCCGTCCAAAAATTCTACAAAAAAAAACGAGGGGCTATGCAAGAGAATCAACGGCATCCGATGTGTGTAGGTGCTCGATCCAAATACCTCATTTTTTCGTATACACACATGTATATACGAAAAATGGGGTGTTTGAATCGAGCACTTACACTCATCGGATGTCATTGATTCTCACGTAGGGCCCCTCGGTTTTTTTTTTAGAATTTTTGGTCGGCTCGGATCGGCCGTCCGGTGGCCGGAGTGGACCCGGCGTGGCGGTCGGTACACCGTTGGTATGTTTTGATCGGTACCAATATCATTTTCAATTTTTAACGGCGTAGCCCTTGTACGCACGTAATTTTAACGAAGAAAAAAAGGTTTGATCTAAATATCATAGCGCTATTTGATTTCATTGTCATTTTGTGGGGTGGGGTGGGGGGGAATGTACGCTTGGGGCCTAGAATCAAAATTTTCATCAATTTATACTATATCTCTATCTATCTATCTATTTATTTATACTACGCACTAAGCAAATGTGTTTTTTTGTCTTTAAAAGTATCCAAAACCCCAACCCTATTTTTTTAGATTTTTGGTTTTCTTTTAATTTTTAAAAATTTGGAGAGAGGAAGAGAGGATGAGGGAGGACGTTTTTATGTGAGGGGGGGGTTGAATACGAAGGGAAAATGTATTCTATGCCACTGGGATACCGTCACGTGGTACTCCATTTTCACACATAAGTCTTTCGGTGCATAAAATGAGACCAATGATAGTGTGCATTAAACAAGGAGTCGAAAAAACTATTAAACTATCTTTTTTATCAATTTGCGTTGAATCCGTTCGATGCACGAAATAGAAATAACCACATTGATTTTTTCGACCTCGTGCATCGAACGGACACGAACGCTACTAATGTATAGACAAATTTAGTGAAATCATGTCTCTTCAATGAAAAGATTAACTACCGTCAATTCATTTAACTACCGTCGTTTGGTTGTTGTGGATTTGTCTGTTGTTTACACTAATTCCCTATATTAGTATAACCTTTCTCCCAAAAGAATCAGTTTAATTTTTTCCCCCTAATCAGTTTTCTTTTTTGTTTCGTTTTGTAACCGTTGGCGTATGTATCCAGTTTCTACTAAAAAGTAGTTTGAGGTATTGGCTAGGAGGCCATGGCTCTGCTTTATGCCGACTTCATCTGACCGATATGCCGCTTTTGTAATGAGCGCGATCCGGCCAAGAATTTAGGCTGCGTTCTTATGAACTTAACTTAAATCTAAAAATTATTTCCTTATTTGAATATTTTTTGCATTTGTTAGTTTTACGCCAAATTTTTTCGGCTATTGATTCGTGCACACAAATACATATTATCACACACTCCCATTGGATTTGATCTATCTCAGCGGCTGTTAAAATCAGTACCAGCTTATGAGAAAGGCGAAGGAAGCACGGGCTTTGAGCCCCCAAAAAAGGGAAAAAATGAGGGCCTTCAAAATTGTAGGACTCCTATATATACACACACACACACACACACACACACACACACACATATACATATACATAAAATTTCTTATAAGGGCGCCCTTACCGTATTACGGTAAGGACGTCCCTTTTCCGACCAATTTGCGATGATCCGACCCGCTCAATGTGTTCAAAACGTGATTTTAAGGGTACCCGCGAAAAATCAGCAAAAAAAAAGACTGGAAAGGGCTTGATCCGAGCAGTTTTTGTTTGTATTTTATCGAACGGTTCAAATAAAAACTGCTCAAATCAAGCCTTTCCCGGTCTTTTATTTTGTTGATTTCTCTTAAGTACCCTTAAAATCATGTTCTGAACATATTGAGCGGCTCGGATCATCAAAATTTGGTCAGGAAAGAGGAGAAAAGGAGAAGTCCTTACCATAATACGGTAAGGGCGCTCTTATAAGACGTGTGTGTGTGTGTGTGTGTATATGTATGTATGTATATATATATATATATTTATATTTATATTTATAACGCCCCGAATTTTGGGTACGTTAAATAGATAATTTCATTGAAAAACTAAATAGAGTCTGGCTCAATATTACATCATAAACTTAACAAAAGTACTTTTATTCAACAAAATAAGGGGGAACTAGGGTTTCTATCTACTGCTCTGCTTGTTCCTCCATCTTGGCCAACTCCTTGGCCCCAAAAGTTTCCAATGTGTAGATCTCACCCTGTTCATCTATAAGATCTGACACATTATACCGGCGTCGCCACTAATATAATATGTCAAGGTCACCAAATGTAACACCGTAAGCTACAAAAGCTCAATAGAATATCTCATACCCTCTAATCCTTAACTTACAAACATTCAATCATAAATTCAATGATTTCTACATAGTTCATACACATTCGACAAAACAGTTAACAATAATACATCCTCATTCTAGGGAGAGACATAATGGACCCTTTAAACACACACACACACACACAATACCCAAACTCATTTACCAAACTAACATAGGTGTCTTTGATTTCCTGAGTTTCTCCTATGTGATATTTCGTAGACCATGTCACTATTTTCACCTTTCATTTACCAAATCAACATTTTCAAAATTCATTTTTAACACACCCAACCTCGATTCTGCCGTTCCGGTCTCCCGAGTATCTTCTCAATGGTTCCGTTGCACCGGGTTCCCATTGACACACAAAAACATTGAATTTGGCATTAGCTCCTCTCCACGGATAACCAATCCACAATTCAAAACCCTCAGTTCCGCCGTTTCGGGTTTCCATGTGGGTTTTCGAAAATCATTAAATCAATTGTGTTGGCTCCTTTCCGCTGATAACCAAACCACAATTCATCCCTCGGTTCCGCCGCTCCGGGTTTCCATTGGTTTTTTTTTTAAAAATACTTTACACATGCGCTCCTCACAATGGGCTACCAAGTCCGGCCACATTGCAGTTTTCAAAACATTTCTCTTTTGCAAATCACATCATTCCATTAACCACACCCTAGGTGTCATGTTTCTACTTTCTCGATTTCTGTGTCTCGTTTTCATGCAACGACTCCGCGGTAGGACTTTTCACATACATAATCATAAGTCATTCATTGTAATCTTGAAACTAAACTAGCAAGATCATCCAACTCTATAATACTAATTATACTCAAATCACAACTTAAAGCATAACGCCACATGTACGGACGCCTTTTGTAACATTCTTAAATTTTAGAAAAAAAAAATTGAAATGTTAATGTTTAATTCGTTAATTAACTAGATTTATTAATATGACTACATGATTAAATGTATAATTAGAATTAGTCATACGATAATTCTAAACCTTACATAGATATATATGCATTTATACTTATCTTGTATTCTCTCCTAACTAACTCACCCACACCCTAACATTTTTCCATCCCATAATTTATGGGATTCCCTCTTACCACTCTCGGCAGCTCTCTCTCACTCTCTCTCCTTCTCTTAGTTCCCTCTCACACTCCATCACCTCCACACTTATCCCCCACACTCCTATTATCTCTACACTTGCATCCCCTCTCTCTCACTTCTCTATACAAAACCCACACCTCATATAATCCGAAAATTGATAGCCAAATCATTTTCGTAGCTGCATAATTGTGGTGAGAAACACCCATCGCTCGACTAAAGTCAGCCCGAGTTCTCTGCCGCCACCGTCTTTTTCCTTTTTCTGAAACCATCCAGAATCCGTTTTTCGCTTGTAACCGAATTCGAGGTAGATTAATCTCTTCTCTACTTTCTCCTAAGTATATAAATGTGCTATTATATTAGTTGTAATGATAGGAATTGAAAAGAAACAAATCCATGCATTGTGCGTTGAAGAAATCGAAAATTTCCGTTTTCTGTTCAGATCTGTTTTTTTTTGTGAAACTATTCAAATGGAAAATCTGATCCGTTCATTTTGTTCGTCTTGTCGAGACGATTCCGGAAAGGTATAATAAGCCTATTTTCGATGTAGGGATTGATCACACGACCCAGTCAAAATTCCGGATTTAAACCATATGTTTGCGTTATATATATAACTGTGTGCGTACAGTACACTAGGTGGAAGACACTGACGTCATAGAACCCCATTCGACAAAAATTACAGTTTACCCCCTGTGTCTTGGTTTGTACTAAAATATGATCCTAAACTATGTGAAATTAATTATTTTACCACTTGTGCTAAATTTTTAAACTTTTAGGATACACCTATGACTATTTCTTTGGGATCTGCGATATATGTTAACCTTGAAAGGATTTAGTAACTAAAAGTATTAGGTTTAGAAAGGAATAAAATTATTTTTGGTATTATTATTTTTATTGTTAACGATCCTAAAAAGAGATTAATAAAAACTAATATCAATTTACTTGTCAACGAACCTTAAGGGCATCGGCCAATCATAAAATATTATGTGTTTACATACTTGCACAATACCAATTGCTATGCTTGCTTTCATTTTGAGATACATGTTGTTTGTTGATTAAGCTATTCTGAAGTATTATTGTTGTGGTTGTAGATTGGACAAATAGGTTTCACAGGGTGGTTACGAGTAGTGACTCATATAGACGATGTTAAGTAAATGGAAATTGGTAAAGTGTTGGAAGTGTGAGTATGTGAATTTTGATTTGAGCCATGGTGATGGCGAGGGTAACCTATGGGGCCCTGTGTTGAAATGGGTTACCTGCGGGGCCTGGTGTTGTGACGCTAACGTATGATACGTCATGGAAAGTTTCTCTTTGAGGAAGAGAATGGGTTCCATGAAACGGTTATAGTTAGTGAGGCGTTAATGTATGATACGTCATGGGAAGTTTCTCTTGGAGAAAGAGAATGGGTCCCATGAGACGGTTATAGTTAGCGTGGGGTAGTGGATGTCCGACCCTAATGTACGATACGTCATGGGATGACTCGATCCTCCTGTTATGGTCTTAAGTGAGAACATACTCGGTACATAACTTAGATGCGCTCACCTAGGACCCTGGTGCAGGATAAGCAAGAGGAAGGGTGGACCCATGAGACGGTTGTAGTTAGTGGATGTGGGATGAAAGGATCTCGTGGAGATGATCCTTAGATTTCATGTAAGATGATGGATAGTAAGAAAAAGACGATGTGCTATTGTTCCGTACTTTCTGTATATTATGAATTATTATATCGTTGATCTGCTAATTGTAAGGTAAGGGGGTAGTAGGGTTGGGATTATCTTCTGAGTTTCAAAACTCGTTATAGTGCCGTTGGGCTGGCGTTTCATGCCAGGTAATCAGGAGACCGAAGAGTAGAATCCGCTGCAAGATGATCCGTACCAGAATGAGGACCTCCCAACCGAGGAAGAGGAGTTTGTTGAGCCTTGGAGGCCATACCCTTAGAAGCTCTGTTAATTTGAAGTATTTTTATTTAAATTTTTCATAAGTGTTATCACATTTGTCAAACTCTTTTTCATTTTGTTGGTCTGTAAGACTATTAAGTAGGTTTGAATTTGGTATTTGAGGTTTCCGCTGCTAAACTCTATTTAATAAAATTTCATTTCTTATAGCTCAGTTTTTATGAATTTTTAAATCAGTTGAAAATGATTTAAATAACGTGTCCGAAAATCGGGCCGTTACAACTTGGTATCAGAGCTTTAGGTTCAAACCTTCGGCCTTGGGTAGACTGGGTAGCACTAGGTTTCATAAGTATATGTATTTAATTGTATAGTAAACATACTGCCCTCATGCGCCAAATTATTACTGTCATATTTTTTTTATATATGAAGATTATATCATTTAAACATTAAATTTTAAAATGTAGGATGTCGAGCTCTTCTTCTCCAGAACCATATGGTACAAGTTTCGATACTTATGGACGTTATACTCAGCGAGGACGTCATATCAAACCTTGGGATGAACGTGAACACCAAGGGAGACTGACATGGCAAGCCGAAAAAAGTATCAAATACGACATGAAGAAGGTGATCGAGGATTCCGCGGTTGTCGATGAAGGGAAACAGAAGCAATTGGTGCTCCACCGCATAAGGAATCATATCCAGAAGTACGAGGAAGCATATCGTATTCTGAAGGATGATGTGAAGTACAACGAATTGAGGGCAGAGGTTTTGGCTCAACCATATATTTCCTACCGTCAAGCTTCACCCAAGAGCGTGACATCTCATTACCCTGGACCATCAGCACCACCCCCAGTGTACATTGACATATCCTCGGATTCGGAGGACGAAGATCCAGAAGAACCACCATTCGATGAATAGGATATGGTAGTCTTAGAGTCGAAGAGTAGGGTAGTAAGGAATAAGTAGTCTAGAATGATTGTGTAGCGTGACCTAATAGTTTGACTTTACTGTTCTTTATTATTAGTATCATTTTTTTTTTATAGTAGTATCGTTTTCTTTTCTCGTGTGTTCATGGTACTCATTTGTTCTATTAGGACTCAATGTGTTTTGTCTCATTGTTATCAATAAAAATGACTTCGTCACATCAGTATTACTGTGTTCGTCACTATATTACGCTCTTTAAGTATAAAAATGGAAAACCCCCTGACTAAATAAATAAATAAACAAAATTTTGTATTTAGATGGTGGGAACACGAAACGGAGCCCAATCGAGCAATGATCAGAATGGCAGACCACAACCCAATGGGCAAGGAGCACAACCAGACTTAGTTCAACTGATGCAAGCATTTGTTGCTGCTGCTGCCGCCAACCCTCAACAACCACCACAACAACAACGTGGGCCATTAACCAGGAGTAGAGATCAACTTCTAGATGCATTTTGCAAACGTCGTCCTCCGATCTTTTATGGGGAAGCAAACCCTAACGCTGCAGAAGCATGGATTAAACAAATCTCCAAGTACTTGGAAGTACTTAATGTGACCAATGCGGGCGATTGCATTGCCTTAGCAACATTCCAGATGCAAGGGGAAGCAGATCATTGGTGGGATTTGATTAAGACCACTCATGATTTGACAACTATGACCTGGCCGATGTTCGAAAACCTTTTCCTCGAAAAATACTTTCCAGCACCTGTGAAACAAGCCATGGCTCAAGAATTTATAGACTTGAAGCAGCGTTCCTTGACAGTAACCCAATATGCTGCCTGTTTTGAAGAATTGGCACGTCATGCCGCTACCATAGTACCCACTGATGACGCAAAAGCTAGGAAGTTTGAATGGGGTCTATCCCGCTCTATTCGTACTAGTGTGGTTTCTCATGAGTACCCTACCTATGCAAAGGTAGTGAGATGTGCACTCATGATGGAGCGCGAGAGCTCTGACTCAAGGTCAACATGGGAGGCGCAAAAGAAGAATGGCCCCTCGTCTGGAGGACCAATCCGAACAAACAACAATAGGACTTTCATTGCTCAAACACCCTATTACCAGAGCAACCCTCGCCCTCTGCAACAAACTACTCAGACCTGGAAAAACTCCAACCCTAACCCAAATCAGAACCAAATTTCACTTCAAGCAGGAAATCAGTACAATAACCAAAACCAGAACCGCAGGTGTTTCAACTGCAACCAAGAAGACCATTTCAGAAACAACTGCCCAAAGCTTGCTGGATCTGGAAATTTTGGACAAGGGGGACAACAACAATTTCAGGCTAGGCCGTCAGGGTTTGGGAACCAAAATCCGGTTAATCCAAACAATCAGAAAATCGAATGGAATCAGCAACAATCCCGTTCTATTCAGAACAATGCAGGCGGACAGAACAAGCCAACAGGAGGCAGAGTTTTTGCTCTGCAAGGCACTGAGCAAGATACTGAGGAGGAGTATGACCCGTCGGTGATACAAGGTACTCTTAAACTATATAGTACTTGTGTTCAAGCATTATTCGATTCAGGAGCTTCGCACTCTTTCATATCTATTGCATGTGTCTCTACTCTTGGACTAGAAACAGAACCTCTAGGGATGACAATGCATGTAACCTCACCATTATGAGGTAAAATTTCTGTGGGATTAATTTGTAAGGGGTGCGAATTAGAAGTATCTAACCTGAGATTAACTGTTGACTTACGAGTAATCGACATGACGGATTTTGATATCATACTTGGAATGGACTGGCTATCTGCGCATCGAGCTGTCGTAGACTGCCATCGGAAGATGGTGACAGCGTATTCTTTGGATGGTACGTGTTTCAAATTTAAGGGGGATAGACAAGAGCCCTCTGCAACAACCTCACACCGATCAAGGTGGCATGATAAGCTTTCAGGGTGGCTTGCAAGCCTCAAGCTAGAGGAGATAGATCGTATGGAACTCGGTCTTCCTCACATTGTGTGCGAATACGAGGATGTGTTTCCTGAGGAGCTACCTGGACTACCGCCACGTCGAGACTTAGATTTCACGATTGAGTTGCAACCAGGCACGGCACCAATATCCATGGCACCATACAGAATGGCACCGGCGGAACTACGAGAGTTGAAGACTCAGTTACAAGAACTGATGGACAAGGGTTTTATTCGACCCAGTACATCACCGTGGGGAGCCCCTGCTTTATTCGTCAAAAAGAAAGAGGGAACACTCAGACTCTGTATCAACTACCGCCAACTCAATAGGATCACAATCAAAAATCGATATCCATTACCTAGAATCGATGACCTGTTTGATCAACTGAGAGGGGCAACCTGCTTCTCGAAGATCGATTTACGGTCTGGATACCATCAGCTGCGAGTTAAGGACAGTGACATACCCAAGACAGCTTTTCGAACCCGTTATGGCCACTATGAATTTGTAGTGATGCCATTTGGATTAACCAACGCTCCTGCCGTTTTCATGTGTCTGATGAACAAACTTTTCACGCCATATTTGGACAAGTTTGTGGTAGTGTTCATTGACGACATTCTTGTGTATTTGCCAACAGAGAAGGAACACGAGGAGCATTTGGGAATTGTACTGCAAGTACTTCGGGATAATCAATTGTACGCAAAAGCCAGCAAGTGCGAATTTTGGATGAAAGAAGTCAAATTCCTGGGACACGTGGTGTCTGAGAAAGGAATCTCTGTTGATAACAGCAAAGTAGAAGCTGTCGTGGATTGGAAACGACCCTCAACAGTGTTTGAGATTAGAAGTTTCTTGGGGTTAGCTGGCTACTACAGAAGGTTCATTCAAGATTTCTCGATTTTGGGAAAACCAATGACGCGACTAACCCAGAAAGGGGTTAAGTTCGAATGGAACGAAGCATGTGAGAAATCGTTCCAAGAACTCAAGAAGAGATTAACCAGCGCTCCCATACTAATCATTCCCGAACGGAACGTGGGATACGCAGTGTACTGTGACGCTTCCAAAGATGAATTGGGAGCTGTGCTCATGCAAAATGGAAAGGTTATCGCTTATGGATCCCGACAACTGAGGCCGCACGAGAAGAATTATCCAACTCATGATTTGGAACTTGCAGCGGTAGTATTTGCCCTTAAATCCTGGCGTTACTATCTGTACGGAGAACAGTTCGAGGTGTTCACTGATCACAAAAGTTTGAAGTATCTATTCACTCAGAAGGAGCTGAACATGAGGCAAATGAGGTGGATGGAATACATAGAGGACTACAGTTTCACGTTGTCGTATCACCCTGGGAAGGCCAATGTAGTTGCTGATGCTCTTAGTCGCAAAACTCGAGGACAGGTGGCAAGTATGGCTATCAAGGAATGGAAAATGATGGAAGCCATTAATGAGTTTAGACTTCAAACTACTGCAAGTGCAGAAAGAGCCTGCCTTTTTGCTTTGTTTGCCACCCCTGCCTTACATCGAGAAATTTTATTGGCCCAAACCTTTGAACAAGAGTGCGATTTCATCAGATACCAACTGTCAACTGGAAAAGCATCAGCCGGATGGGCAATTCACTCCGACAAGAGTCTCTGTTTCCAAGAGCGAATTTTTGTACCTGACATTGGTACACTTCGAGAAGCCGTATTGAAGGAGTTTCACCATTCCAACTTTGCCGTAAATCCAGGAAGTACAAAGATGTACCAAGATCTTCGTCGTCAGTACTGGTGGAGCGGAATCAAGAAGGATGTAGCAGCATATGTGTCCACATGTCTCACTTGTCAGCAAGTTAAAACTGAACACCAGAAACCTGGAGGAACACTTCAACCATTACCGATACCTGGATGGAAGTGGGAGCACATTACCATGGACTTTGTCACAGGACTACCTCGATCACCTAAATCCAACACCACCATCTGGGTAATTGTGGACCGATTGACTAAGTCAGCACACTTCCTCCCTGTACGCATGACGGATACTATGGAGTCATTCAGTAGACTTTAAATTCAAGAGATTGTACGACTGCATGGGGTACCGGTATCAATTGTATCCGATCGCGACCCGCGCTTCACGTCAAATTTCTGGCAAAGTCTACAGAAAGCATTGGGAACAGATCTTCGTTTGAGTACAGCCTTTCACCCTCAAACAGACGGACAACCAAAAGGATGATTCAAACCCTTGAGGATATGCTTCGTGCCTGTACTTTAGACTTTACGGGAAATTGGGAACGCCATTTACCGTTAGTCGAATTTGCCGATAACAATAGTTATCAGGCCAGCATTGAGATGGCTCCATATGAAGCCCTATACGGACGACCCTGTCGATCCCCTATCTGTTGGACCGAGCTAGGAGAAGCAAGTCTATTGGGACTAGAACTTGTCAAAGAGACAACAGAAAAAGTCAGAATCATCCGCCAACGACTTTTGACTGCTCAGAGCCGACAGAAAAGCTACGCTGACAAGAGGACTAGACCACTATCCTTTCAAGCTGGGGAGCATGTATTCGTTAAAATCAAACCACGACGAGGAGTTATTCGGTTTGGAAAGAAGGGGAAGCTATCACCCCGGTATATCGGACCATTTGAGATTTTGGAGAGGTCGCCTACCGCCTAGCCCTGCCACCTCAAATTGACAGAGTTCACAACGTTTTTCATGTATCTATGCTTCGCAAGTATATGTCACACCCCTCTCACATACTCAACTGGGAGGAGGTCACACTTAACAAAGACACGACTTTCGACGAACAACCTGTCGAGATACAAGATTATAGTGAGAAGAATATCAGGGGTAAGACGATCAAACTCGTCAGGATTTTATGGTGACATCGGGGTATAGAGGAGTCAACTTGGGAAAAAGCTGATACTATGCGCACCAACTACCCGTATCTGTTTCCACCTGAAGGTATACTTTAATTTCGAGGACGAAATTTTTTTTTAAGGGGGGTAGGTTGTAACATTCTTAAATTTTAGAAGAAAAAAAAATTGAAATGTTAATGTTTAATTCGTTAATTAACTAGATTCATTAATATGACTACATGATTAAATGTATAATTAGAATTAGTCATACGATAATTCTAAACCTTACATAGATATATATGCATTTATACTTATCTTGTATTCTCTCCTAACTAACTCACCCACACCCTAACATTTTTCCATCCCATAATTTATGGGATTCCCTCTTACCACTCTCGGCAGCTCTCTCTCTCACTCTCTCTCCTTCTCTTAGTTCCCTCTCACACTCCATCACCTCCACACTTATCCCCCACACTCCTATTATCTCTACACTTGCATCCCCTCTCTCTCACTTCTCTATACAAAACCCACACCTCATATAATCCAAAAATTGATAGCCAAATCATTTTCGTAGCTGCATAATTGTGGTGAGAAACACCCATCGCTCGACTAAAGTCAGCCCGAGTTCTCTGCCGCCACCGTCTTTTTCCTTTTTCTGAAACCATCCAGAATCCGTTTTTCGCTTGTAACCGAATTCGAGGTAGATTAATCTCTTCTCTACTTTCTCCTAAGTATATAAATGTGCTATTATATTAGTTGTAATGATAGGAATTGAAAAGAAACAAATCCATGCATTGTGCGTTGAAGAAATCGAAAATTCTTGTTTTCTGTTCAGATCTGTGTTTTTTTGTGAAACTATTCAAATGGAAAATCTGATTTGTTCATTTTGTTCGTCTTGTCGAGACGATTCCGGAAAGGTATAATAAGCCTATTTTCGATGTAGGGATTGATCACACGACCCAGTCAAAATTCCGGATTTAAACCATATGTTTGCGTTATATATATAACTGTGTGCGTACAGTACACTAGGTGGAAGACACTGACGTCATAGAACCCCATTCGACAAAAATTACAGTTTACCCCCTGTGTCTTGGTTTGTACTAAAATATGATCCTAAACTATGTGAAATTAATTATTTTACCACTTGTGCTAAATTTTTAAACTTTTAGGATACACCTATGACTATTTCTTTGGGATCTGCGATATATGTTAACCTTGAAAGGATTTAGTAACTAAAAGTATTAGGTTTAGAAAGGAATAAAATTATTTTTGGTATTATTATTTTTATTGTTAACGATCCTAAAAAGAGATTAATAAAAACTAATATCAATTTACTTGTCAACGAACCTTAAGGGCATCGGCCAATCATAAAATATTATGTGTTTACATACTTGCACAATACCAATTGCTATGCTTGCTTTCATTTTGAGATACATGTTGTTTGTTGATTAAGCTATTCTGAAGTATTATTGTTGTGGTTGTAGATTGGACAAATAGGTTTCACAGGGTGGTTACGAGTAGTGACTCATATAGACGATGTTAAGTAAATGGAAATTGGTAAAGTGTTGGAAGTGTGAGTATGTGAATTGTGATTTGAGCCATGGTGATGGCGAGGGTAACCTATGGGGCCCTGTGTTGAAATGGGTTACCTGCGGGGCCTGGTGTTGTGACGCTAACGTATGATACGTCATGGAAAGTTTCTCTTTGAGGAAGAGAATGAGTTCCATGAGACGGTTATAGTTAGTGAGACGTTAATGTATGATACGTCATGGGAAGTTTCTCTTGGAGAAAGAGAATGGGTCCCATGAGACGGTTATAGTTAGCGTGGGGTAGTGGATGTCCGACCCTAATGTACGATACGTCATGGGATGACTCGATCCTCCTGTTATGGTCTTAAGTGAGAACATACTCGGTACATAACTTAGATGCGCTCACCTAGGACCCTGGTGCAGGATAAGCAAGAGGAAGGGTGGACCCATGAGACGATTGTAGTTAGTGGATGTGGGAGGAAAGGATCTCGTGGAGATGATCCTTAGATTTCATGTAAGATGATGGATAGTAAGAAAAAGACGATGTGTTATTGTTCCGTACTTTCTGTATATTATGAATTATTATATCGTTGATCTGCTAATTGTAAGGTAAGGGGGTAGTAGGGTTGGGATTATCTTCTGAGTTTCAAAACTCATTATAGTGCCGTTGGGCTGGCGTTTCATTCCAGGTAATCAGGAGACCGAAGAGCAGAATCCGCTGCAAGATGATCCGTACCAGAATGAGGACCTCCCAACCGAGGAAGAGGAGTTTGTTGAGCCTTGGAGGCCATACCCTTAGAAGCTCTGTTAATTTGAAGTATTTTTATTTAAATTTTTCATAAGTGTTATCACATTTGTCAAAGTCTATTTCATTTTGTTGGTCTGTAAGACTATTAAGTAGGTTTGAATTTGGTATTTGAGGTTTCCGCTGCTAAACTCTATTTAATAAAATTTCATTTCTTATATCTCAGTTTTTATGAATTTTTAAATCAGTTGAAAATGATTTAAATAACGTGTCCGAAAATCGGGGCGTTACACCTTTGGAGTGAAAATCACTTATGCTTTATCACTTCAACAAATAATACAAACAATTCACGTATACATGCTCATACTTCCCTTAGCAAAAATAAGTTTGTTGACTATCCTGCATTCCAAACATTATAAGTGACAGATAACCTTATCTACTTAGAGAAAAACGGTTAAGGATATTCTATTTTATGTCTTGAATTAGAGAGTAAGGGCATTCTACTTTCCAACATACAATTCTACGCTATACGTGGGGTTAGTGGAGAAGGGACTTGTAACGCCCCTAATTTTAGAAACGTTAAAGAGATAATTTCATTGAAAATCTAAATAGAGTCTGGCATATTATTACATCATAATCCCCATAATTACACAGAATGGAAGGAACTAAGATTCCTAACTACAGCTCTGCCTGTTCTTCTATCCTAGCTAGCTCTCCGGCTCCAAAGGCCTCCAAGGTGTACAGCTCACCTTGTTCATCTACAGAGTCTAACACATTATACCAGCGTCACACCGATATAATATGTCAAGGTCACCAAAGGTAACACCATGAGCTACAGGAGCTCAATAGAATAATCCAAACCCACTAACCCTTAACTCATAAACAATAAATCATAAATTAACGATTTCCAAATAGAACATGCATAATTGACCAAAACAGCTAACAATGATACATCCACATTCACTATTCACTATTGTTGGTGTCTATGATTTTTTTGAGTTTCTCCTACGCGACATTTCGTAGATCGTGTCACTGGTTTCACCTTTCATTTACCAAATCAATATTTCCAAAATCGTCATTTTACACACCCAACCTCGGTTCCGCCGCGCCGGTCTCCTGAGTGTCCTCACAATGGTTCCGCCGCGCCGGGTTCCCATTGGCACACAAAAACATTGAATTTTGCATTAGCTCCTCCCCTCGGATAACCAATTCACAATTCAAAACCCTCGGTTCCGCCACTCTAGGTTCTCGAGTATCCTCACGATGGTTCCGCCGCTCCGAGTTCCCATATGGGTTTTCGAAAATCATTAAACCAATTGTGTTGGCTCCTCTCCGCGGATAACCGAACCACAATTCATCCCTCGGTTCCACCGCTCCGGGTTCCCGAATATACCACAATGGTTCCGCCGCTCTGGGTTCCCATTGGTTTTTCGAAAATACTTTACACACGCACTCTTCACAATGGACTATCAAGTCCGGCCACATCGCAGTTTCCAAAATATTTCTCTTTTGCAAATCACATCATTCCATTAACTACACTCTAGGTGTCATGTTTCTACTTTCTTGATTTATGTGTCTCGTTTTTATGCAACGACTCCGCGGTAGGATTTTTCACATATGTAATCATAAATCATTCATTGTAATCTTGAAACTAAACTAGCAAGATCATCCAACTAAATCATGCTCAAAACACCACTTAAAGCATAACGCCACATGTACGGACGCCTTTGGAGTGAAAATCACTTATACTTTACAACAAGACAAGTAATACAAGCATTTCATGTATACATGCTCATAATCATCCTAAAGATCAAAATACGAATATTTTCGTGCATTTTGATATACAAACAACATACAATATACGTAGAATAAGTAAGTAGAGATATTCTACGTATACTTAGAGTAAGCGGTTCGAAGTATTCTACCGTTCTTCTTGGTAGGGCGGCTACGGAAAAGTAAGTTGACGATCAAGCGGAATGACTTCCTACGGTAAACTTTCAGTAGTTTCGGAAGAGAAAGGTTTCTCTTGAAACTACTTCGTGACTAGAACTTCTAAACTTTATGGATCGAAAGGGTGGTTTAGGATGAGTTTCTTGAAGATCTTAGGAAGAACAAGAACACTCAAGACAAGGACACACATGCACACACATCTCTCTCTCTCTCTCATCCTCCTTCTCTCGGCCTCTCCCTCTCTCTCTCTCCTCCCTCTCTTTCCTCTCGGCCCCTCCCTCTCTCTCTCTCTCTCTCTTTCTCTCTCTCTCTTGTATTATGTATGTAAGTATGTATATATATGTATCTAGGAAAGTAACCCTAGAATAATTAGGCTTAAGGCTATAACCCTAGGCATGTCTTGTCTTATCAAGTTGTATATATATGTATATACACTTGGCAAGTCTAATATTTATTAACCAAGGGATAATAATTCCCCTAACATTTGTTACCCAATGGGTAAAGAAAAAGTAAGGTTGACATGAAAGGTTGAAATGACAAGCTTGACTTCTTGGAAGCAAGGTACAAGATTATCATGGTACAAGATTCCCATGTGACTAGTCTTGTCACACACACACACACACACACACATATATAACCCTCTGATCTCTCTCTTCCTTTTTCCATTAAAATGGATGACTAGGATTAAGAATTAAAAAGGCACCATCTCTCTCTTCCTTTTTCCAACTCACGTGCAGACCTCCTCCCCCTCTCTCTCTCTAACCTCCGTTCTCTCCTCTCTCTCTGTCTACGCTACTACCTCCGATCCTCCAAGCTCCTTGACAAACAAACTCCCACCGTCAACGATCATCAACTGCTAACCCTCCGGTCGCCGGCGACAAATCACCAGAGTGCACTTTATTTTCAGCAACTGTATCTCTATCTCACCCCTCTCTCAAAACCCCAATCCAAGCCCTAATTCTGGTGAGATAGCTCTGGCGACGATAGCTCTTCCTGTGAATACCTCTAAATATTATTGACGATAAGAATCATTCATTAATAGAAGAATTAAGGTAATTTGTTGTTTTTGAATTCTTGGTGAGGTAATTTTGGGATTTCTTGTTTCAAATTAACTGAATACAGCGGCCGAACAAAACCAAAAAAAATTTGAATGATTCTTGGCCGACATCTTTTCGTAGTGGGTTCATTGATTGTACACCTCCGGTGGTGTATTTATGGACCTAGTGAAGCCTTTATTCACCTGATTTTGTCATTGATGCATGCTTGGATGTCAAGGATTTTGTCTTCCCGTCAGTTTTAGATTTCATTGTATGAAGCTCTAATCATGGATCTAAGGGATGGGTATGTGATCTCATCCTTTTGAGTGATGAAGATGTAGCTCGAAAACTATGTCTGCCTATCTTCTTCAAGGATTAGAAAATTGTAAGGATTTTAGGACGTGGGTCGGTCTCGAATTGCATGCTAGGTTTTTGTCGAAGGAGGACGTTATGAAGGAGACAAGGAAGAGGACGGTAAACAAGGAAGAGATCTGTGAGGATTTGTGCTTTGTTTGCAAAGACGGTGGAGTGCTATTTACTTGCGACTACAAGTGAGTTTTTATCTTTTCAAATGAAAGGATTTTGCGGATCTTCTAAGAGAAATAGACGGACACTTTTTTAGGATCTCGCCCTTTACATGTGGGTCTTTGCAGTTCAGTTGATTAAAGAAAAAAACTTGTTGATTAGTATATATGTTAGATGTGGTTGAAATTAGGGGGAGGATTGAGATTTGGGGTGAATATTTTTTGTTTGTGCACTATTCCTAATTTTTTCCCATAAGAATAAATGAAAAAGTAACAGTAAAAGAGAGAACTATATAAGGTTCTATTTTCACGAAAACAAACCAAGAAAAAAATATCCTCAAGAAGTGAAAATTACTTCAAATCCTGAGGGATTTAGAGATCGCAAAAAAATAAATAGAACACGTTAAAATTGTACATACACTTGTACAAAACATGCATATCTACGTGGAAGATGAGCTGATTCTCTTGAACCCAAAAAACAAAGTGTCTCAAAATTCCTTACGGAAATACCAATGATAATAGAAGTTATCACATAACCATGAAATGAGATACATATTTCTCAATTCTCATTACTTTGACACCAATACAGTGGCAATTTTGGTTGATATTAAAAATAAATTTTTCAACAACTTCCTCTACATGATCCCAAAAAATTGTCACATGGAAAAATTAAAAAATTGATTTTACATAATTTTACATTCATTATGGATCTCATTTTGTAGAGTTTTTCAAGTAAATTTCAGAAATATAAAATTTATAAAAATTAAATTTGTAAATCAAAAGTTATGTAGTACATTTTAAGATTTAAAATTGAGAGAGAGAGAGAGAGAGAGAGAGAGAGAGAGAATGGAGAAAGTTAAGAGAGGGAGAAGGTCTGCACGTGAGTTGGAAAAAGGAAGAGAGAGATTGTGCCTTTTAATTTTTAATCCTAGCCATCCATTCTAATGGCTAGGATTTAGTGTCTATTTTTTTGGCAAAAGTTTTGTCCCTTGATCCCGTCCCATATATATATATAGACTAGTTGTTATTATCCAATGGGTAACATCTCCCTAACAATTATGGACCAAAGGGTAAAGAAAAAGTAAGGTTGACATGACATGACCCAAGATTCTTTTCTTGACTTGTTACATCAAATCTTTATTGGCCATTAAAACTCTATTACCTAACGGTTACAAGTTTCCCTAGCGGTTATTAACCAAAGGATGAAAGAGAAAAGAACTAAGTAGTTTGGTTTCTCCAACTAACCAGTTGAAAACTAATTCTACTTGCCACGTAGGATTTCTAGTCAAGAAATATAATTTAAAGATTTTATTACATTTACTAGGAAAATATATAAGTGCTTCTACATGCGTACTTGTCTTTAGAAAATGACTAGATTGTCCGGTGCAAAGAGATATAATTTTATAAGTCTCAAATCTAATTATGACGGATTATTAGAAATTAAAAAAAATTTAAAAGCAAATCCAAGTAATTAAAATAAAATTTAAATATTTAACGAAATTTTTATTTACCGAAAATCAAGGTCGTTACAGGACTCTACCTTTCTTCTTGGCGGTAGTGACGACTACGGAAAGTAAGTTGGCTATCGGACGGAGTAACTTCCTACGGTAAGCTTCCGGTAGCTTCGAAAGAGAAGGGTTTCTCTCAATACTAAATCTTGACTAATACCACTATAACTTTTGGATCGAGAGGGTGGTCGAGTGGTGGTTTAGTGGTGGCTTTGGATGAGTTTCTTGAAGAACTTCAAGAAAAACTCAAGAACACTAAGAACAAGGAAGAACAAAGTAAGAACTCAAGGATTCTAGAGAGAGAAGTTGAAAGGTTGGAATGTGTGAGTTAAATAGCAAGGATGAAGTGCTATTTATAGCAAAAGTCTTGGCTATTACCCAAGGAATAAAATTTTTTCTAACAATTATTGTCCAATGGTTAAAAGGGCAATTATGATAGGTATAGTCTTGTCTTGTCATAAGAAAGCTTGCTTGCAAGAAAGGATAAAATGATATCTAGGCTAGAGAGTAGTCTTCCCATGTGTAGTCAATCCTAGGCTAGGTTGTAGTCAATTTCTAGGATGATTAAAGGCTAGGTAGTATGCTTGAACTAGTCTAGGAATGTGTTGTCATGTAGTACTTTGGTTGAGTGTGAAGGTAGCTAAAAAGTTAGCTTGTGTAAGTACCCAAAACACTAGCACACACTTCACTCCTCCCTCTCTCTCTCCCATTCGGCTCTCTCTTTCTATCTCTCTTTCTTTGTACTATGTACCACTTATATATATATATATATATATATATATATATATATACACACACACACACACACACACACACATACTTAGGATCCAATTAGGGATCCCGCACGGCCTTACCGTGCGGGTCTCCCTTTTCCCGATCGAATTGTGATGATCCGAGCCGATCAATGTGTTCAGAACGTGATTTTAAGGGTACCCGCGAGAAATAAGCAAAAAAATTGATCGGGAAGGGCTTGATCCGAGCAGTTTTTTACTGAACCATTCAATAAAAAATTGTTCAGATCAAGCCCTTCCCGATCATTTTTTTGTTGATTTCTCGCGAGTACACTTAAAATCACGTTCTGATCACTTTGAGCGGCTCGGATCGTCGTAATTAGATCGGCAAAGGGGAGTCTTGCATGGTAAGACCGTGCGGGATCCCTTAAGAAATCCAGACTGTGTGTGTGTGTGTATATATATAGGTGTCTAGAGAAAATCTAGGAAAGTAAGTCTTTGAGGGTAATAAGTCTAAGGTTGACATGCATGACAAGGCTAAGGTTGCTTCTTTTGGAAGCAAAATGATGGCTCCCTTTTGTCTTGTCAAATTTTTGTATTCTTTGGCATGTCTAGCTTCCATTATCCAAGGGATAAAGATTTCCCTAATATTATTAACCAATGGGTAGAGAATAAAGGTGATAGGTATGGGCTTTGAATGACTAGTCATGGGGTATAATGATTACCTCTGTTTGGAAAACATTTCGTTGTAATTTTAACCACTGTTGAAAAATAGTTCTTTGTTGAGCAAAATTGTTTTCCATTAAGCAGCCAGAAGATTTAACTACTGTTGTCTTTGTGCTATTTTATATTGGTAAATAGCCAAATTAACCTTATATGAATTTCTGGACATATTATGCCTCCTACTATTAAGATTTCTAATACAATCTTCCCAATAACGTATTTCAGAAAGGATTTCTAGTCGTCCAATTAATAGCATCTAGCCCTGCAAAAATTCACGAGTCAGAAAATCAAGTAGAGAATTATTTTCTCCTTTTTTGTATTCTATATCAAAATCAAAGGCAGATAATTCAGACTGTCAACGAGCAAAAATTTGCTTTGAGGCAAGATTTTTGATATCTTGTTTTAAAACCTGCTTTGCAGCACTACAATCAACTCTCAACAAAAATTGTTGATTTAGTAAATCATCTTGGAATTTATTTATGCATTTCATAGTAGAAAGAATTTCTTTCTTTACAGTGCTATAATTAGCCTGTGCATTTTTGAAAAGTCCAGAAGTGAATCTTACCAATTCTTCCTTTCCGGAATTTGGATTATATTGTTTTAGGATGCCACCATAACCAATATTTGAAGCATCCGTGTCTACAATTTTCTTCCATTCTGGATTAGCAATGGCCAAACAAGGTAGTTGCTTAGCTTTCAATTTAATTTTTTGGACAGCTCTTGTATGGTCTTCTGTCCAAGGAGGAGGATTCTTCTTAAGCCTTTCATATAAGGGAGCCGAATCCTGGGCTAACTCCTTATAGTAGTCTCCTATGTAATTAAGACTTCCAAGAATCCTTTGCAATTGAGTTTTATCCTTTATCTCATCTGGAAATTTAGAAGCAAATTCTATACTTCCATCTATTGGGATAATTTTCCCCTGATGAATATTGTGCCCTAAAAATCATACCCTAGTTTGGAACAATTTCATTTTAGGTGCAGACACCACCAATCCATTCCTTTTAATTACATCTTTAAAAATTCGAAGATGTTTTAAATGTTGGTCGATGTTTTGTGAAAAGATTAACACATCATCAATATAACAAATTGCAAATTCTGCATAAGGGTAAAAAATATCATTCATAATATTCTGAAATTCTGAAGGTGCATTCTTCAGGCCAAAAGGCATCACATTCCATTCATAATGGCCAAATGGAACTGTAAATGCTGTCTTATATCGATCAGATTCTTTAATTTGAATCTGCCAATAACCAGATTTTAAATCAAATTTAGAGAAGATAACCGCTTTATTCAGTCTATCCAGTAGATCTTTTTTTATTAGGGATGGGATATCTTATCCACATTAAGACCTCATTAAGGGGTTTATAATTAATAACTAATCTAGGAACACCCCTCTCCTTTTCAGCATTTTTATTAACATAAAATGCTGTACAACTCCAAGGAGAGTAACTCTTCCTGATCAATTGTTTTTTGAGTAAATTGTCAATTTCATTTTGACACATTTTAAATATTCTTGTTTCATTTGAGAAGGTCTGGCCTTAGTAGGAATTTTTCTTTCATCAAAGTCCTTTTCATATGGAAGTGAAACAATATATTTCTTTCTATCCCAAAAAACATTAGGGATATCAGTGCAGATTTCTTTATGAAAATCTTCTTCAATTTGAGAAATTTTCTCTTTCATCATAGGTTTTTGCAATGTTTCTTCAATATTCATTATTCTAATTTCTTTTTGAAGAAAATTTATTTGTTTATCCTTATTGGAAATTTTCCTCATGATATCATTTATTTCCTTGTAAACAGGAGGAGAAACAAATTCAAAAAAGATTTCCTGCCCATCCACATGAGCAGTAATACCAGCAGTATTGGTTTGCATTGGCATTAGCATTGCCAAAAAAGGGGTTCCCAATATTAACTCTTGCTGAAGATTTCTTATACAAAGAAATGTTGTTTCCAAACAAACTCCTTTATTGCAAATGTATACATTATTGAGTTTGTATTTGATCATCATGTTAGATCCACTTGCATTAGTGAGACTTTGAGAAGTTTTCTCAAAATATTGGGTTGGAACAATCCCTTCTTGGATACAATTCATATATGCTCCACTATCCACTAGTGCAATAATATTGCTGATAGTATAATATTTTTGTATTACCAAGGTTACCCTCACATGCCATATATGGTAAACCACATTATTAATGATATTTAAATAATTAGAGTCATCAGTATGACTATTCTCTCCTTTTTCCAAAGAAATGAATTTTTTATTCATGTCACTAAGCTCTTGAGTAGCCTTGGTTTGGAATGATTTTAACAGTTTTATTTCTGTCTTTAAAATATTGATTTCTCCCTGTAAATCAGAAATTGTGACAGGTTTATGATTATCCATCTGTTCTAATCTGTCTAAAACATTCTTTAGACTATAAGTTTCATTAGGGATTTGGGGTTTTCCCTCCTCTTCTTCTGTAGTAGAAGAAATACATGTTTCTATGATTTTCATCTTTAATTGAGGATCATTAATTTGATCTATTATATCCAATAAACCTTGTTGTTTATTAGTAAGAACATTTATACTGAGTCCATTCATTTCCATAATAGCTTTCCAATAATTATTGGAAGTTGAACAACCAAGGTTATTACATTTACAATTATTAGAAACTTCTTCTTCTTCTTCAGAACTAGAAGAAGTATCCTTTTCTTGGTCTTGATCAGATATCTCATTTACTCGATCTTCTGACTCTTCCTGTGATTCAGAATCACTAGAATTAATCATTAGTTTAAAGAGTTATTGTTTTAACCCTTCATCTATTTGAAGCTCATTAAGCTTTTTCTTAGTTTTACACTTATTAGCATAGTGGCCTATTTTCCCACATTTAAAACATGTTGTTGTGGTCTTCTTCTTATTACTCTATTTTTTGGTAGTAGAAGTAGACGGTTTTGAACTGGATTGCTCAAAAGCCTGCTTCTTCTTATGAGATTTCTTCTTGGAATATTGTTTAGTAGTTTTATTACTACTTTTCTTGTTAGAGGGTTTTGGGTATTTAGTCATATCATACCCAAAATGTTCACAGAATTGACCCAATTCATGCTTCCCAGTCAGATTTTGCTTCTTCAATTGATTGTGTAGTTTAATATCGTTACACAAAGTTAATCCTTCCTGAATTATTATGGAAATTATTTGTCCATAAGTATAATTATCATAATTAATAGTTAAACCATTATTTTGATCTCTCAATTTTTTTCTAATTTTTTCTGCAAAAAAATATGGTAATCCATCAACAAATTTTGATTTCCAATGCTCACTATTAGCATCAGTTCTTTGCATTACTTTTGCTAGAAACACATCCTTATGCCAACGAAAATGAGTTAACGTTGGACATTTTAAATTCTGAAGTAATTCCCTGCTTCTTTCGCGTTGGTTATCCCAGTGACCAACAAAGTGTAAAATTATTGATTGAACTACAGAGTAAACAGCATCCTGTATCTGTTCCCCCTTTTCATTAATTTTTACTGCATTTAAAATTTCCGAGCGTTGGTTTGCAGATAGGACATTATCCCACCAACCTTTAATCATACCAGTAAAACCAACTGTTATCTAGCCAGCAACCTGTTTATCTTCATTTTTATTATTCACACAGATAGTACTATACATCATCATTTGATGTACTACTCCAAAAATTTGATATTCTGTCATACCATCTATGTTCCATTCATAAATGACTCTACCATTATAAGACATTTGTTTTTGAAAACCAGATTCCTCATACAACATATCTTGAGGAGTTGGTCTGGGATAATAATATCTATCAGCCCCTGAGTAAGGAAAATCTTTATTTCTGGGATATTGAATTTTATTGATTGTATCAGGCTAAGCTTGGATTAAAGAATTTTCCAATTCTAAAATTTCCTGGTTATTCATATCTTCAAGAGTTATTTCCTTAGATATAACATTTAATGAAAGACCTTGTAATCTTTTTTGCAATTCTTTAACTAATTCGATATTTTTATTTGGATTATTCAAATTAAATCCAGTAATAGGAATAGGAGGTCGGATATTTGAGGGAGAAATTTCCTCTTTTTTCACCATGCCCTTGTGTCCTAAATTCACAATCTGCTCACTTATCTGGGCTATTTGTCCTTCCATCCGGACTAATTGATCTCCAACTGTGTTAAGAAACAAATTGGTATAATTATTCTGCTTATGGATCTTACCATTTACATCCGCATTTGTAGGTTTAACAAATGCCACAGTCTCTAAAGAAGGTTCAGAATCTGAACTGCCCTCCAAAGATAAAGGAGTTGTTGGAGGATGAAGTGCAGTTATAATTGTTCCGGTCATAGATCTCCAATTTCTATGGTAATTCTAGATTACATTTATGGATTTATCCAATTCCGTGTAATACTTCCCATAAAACTATTGTGTAAAAGGGATAATATTCTTTGTATATTCTATCCAATTATAGAATTCTTTTTTAAAATTCTGTAATTGATTCTCATTATATTTTGAGAAGTACCATTCCCCAAATTCTTTATATTTAGGTTGGTAAAATTCCTTATTAATCTTTTCCCTAATCTCCTTACCTATTATGGTCATTAATAGTAAAATTCATTTCACTAGCAGTGTAAAGACCCTGTATTTTTAATAAATAATAATAATTACCAATATATATATATATATATATATATATATATATATATATTATTTTGCTCGTTAGTTATTTAATGCGAAAAATTATTTATGTCGTCACACCAATTTTTTTCTATAATCTATTGTGCGCGCACGTGTCCGACAAGTTAATTCTTTATTGCGTGCGTGTGTGTACACTGGATCATTTCACCCAAACCTTAACCTAACTAAATCCTAAACTAGAATCCTAAACAAACTATTACCAAACCAATACTCTACCATCACCTCACATCTCCCGCTCCTTTCTTCTTTTCAGCCGAAAATCCCACCTTCTTCCCCTGCAAAAAAATCAGAAACCCACTCCCCCACCATGCCTCCTATCCCATCCAACCATTCCAACACTCCAAAAAATAAAATAAATTCCAAAACCCATCTTATAAACCCCCATTTTCTTCTCCTGTTTCCAGTTCCCTTCGGCAGAGAGAGAGAGAGAGAAAAGGCAGCCTCCATTCTCCACCTCCCACCCGTAGTCTTCCACCATCACCCGAACTTCACTTCTCCAAGCACCACCGGGCTCCGCCGTCGCTCCGAATCACCACCGAAATCCCTCCATAAATTGTTTCGTCGGACGAGAGGTAGTTCGAAACTCACCTCCCTACGTATATAACGTGTCCGTAATGATTTTTATGTTTCGGTATGATTATATTCGAACACCACTGCCACCGTTTTGTTCTTGTTTTAAAAAAAAAAAAGAAAGAAAGAAAGAAGAAGTGCAGCCGCTGGAAAGGCAACACACAAAGGCAACACACCGTTTTCTTTTTAAAAGAAAAAGAAGGAAAAGAAAGACAGCCCGGGAAAGATTAAAAAGATTTTAGAATAATTATTGCTTAACCCCTTGAGTTAGATTAGCTTGTAAATTCCACCATTGGGTTTGAATAGCTTCTAAAACCACCCTAGAGAATATGAAATAATAATATAAGTCCCTAAGTTAAATTTTTTCGGTTTGATGTTAGTTTAATCGCATGATTAATATATTCAAATGATAAATTCTATGGTATGATAAATTTTATCACATGAGTAGATTTATCGCATGATTGGTTGTTATCGTAGAATTAATTATTGTAGCATGTTTACATGTTTTGTAGAAGTATTAAATTGTGTGAAATGTTGTTGGATTGATAGATTGGACAAATAGGTTCCCGGGGTTGGTTGGGAGGTGTGGATTTAACTTATTAGACGTGAGAATAGGATTAATGGAAAAGATAATAAAGTGAGAAGCTGAGATTTGGATTCCGGGCTTGGAACTCGTGGTGATGTATTGATTGGAGATTGATTGGTGGTGAGTTTGTGAATTGTTGGTTTACGAAACCCTGGGTACGGCATGGTGTGGTCGACTCTCGGATATTGGGACGGGTCATAAGGGTGGTATTGTGCTTGTGTCACAAACCGGGACAGAGTGTGCTTGCCTGCGCACCCGGGAAGTTTTATCCGAACTTATGGTCGCGGATGGGATACCCGAGTACATAACTTAGGTATCTTTCATCCGGATCTGGAAAAGGGGAGTCGGACCACACCAGTGTTTTGTGCCGGAGGTTATGGGTAGGAACGGATCTGTGGATAAGATCCGAGATTTCACTTAGGTTAAAGAATAGTAATGAAATAATGGATTTGTTCTCTTTTGATGTTATTCTTATTGCATTCCTATTATAAATCTTGTTGCTTGTAAGTTATGGGTTCGGGTGGGTTTTGGCTACTGAGCGTCATCGCTCACGGTACTATGTTGCCCTGGTAACTCGAACGCCAGGTACTGAAGACAGAACGGAAGTGCCGTTCGAGCAGCCTAACTTTAACCCTGCTAGGGACGGAGGCGAGGAACCTTGGTTGTTGTACGCTTAGATGCTCTGGCAGAAAATTGGTCTTTGATTTTGAAAGCTTAAACGTTTAAATTTGGAAAGTGTAATTACTCGACTTGTTCGAAACTTTAAACTTAATTCAATATGGTTGTAATATTTTGACATATGCTTTTGGAATGACTGACGCAGTAAATCGGATTAATCCTTTGAGAAAATTGTCCTTTAATATTTATTTAACGTTTCTGAAATTCGGGGCGTTACAAGCAGTCGGTGATTCTACTGTGTTTGGTGGATTATTGTAAACTCCATGAGGAATTTGGTTCTGGGATATTCTTATTCCTGCTAGATTAACATCCTCTATTGGATGGTGTGATTCAGGAATTTCAGATGTTAAATGTCTACTAGTAGTAGGAATACTAACCTTATATGGTACTTGTGTTACAGAAAAGTTATTCCTAGAAGTTCTGCTTCTAAGAAACCTTTCTGGTTGAGAATTCCTAAAATTTAGAGAGACAGTTCCATCACTGTCTTGAACTATTTGTTCAATTTGATTGACTATAGGTCTAGGTGGGACTGCATTATTTATTACCCAGCTTTCTGGAAACGTAATTTCTTCCCAATTAATCAACCTATTGGTTGCAATATTCGACGTTAACATATTGGTTTCAACCAGGACAGTCTGGTCAGCTGGTCCTAAATGACGAACCCTAGGATTTACAGTATTCATAATCTTATAGTAAATTCTATAAACTACTGCTATAACTTCAGATCCAGGTAAGAAATCATAACCTCTAGTCTGAATTCTACAATTTAAAACTTCACCTAAGTTTCTATCTGTTAGTGACAGAGTAAGATTTGGATAAGCATTAAAATAAATAGGACCATGACATAAACTGGTCTCTATGGCCCCCATTATTGAGGACCTCCGATTATTACATCTGCCATCTCTAAGGGTTACTTGAAGATAGGTATCCATACCTAACAGAGTTAATGGTTTAAGTGCTATTTGCATTAAACCATTATGAACATATTTATAATTTCTCATGTGAGCAATTAGATCACTACGATCCATTAGATTTATTATCTTATCATTAAGCTCTAAGCTTTCTGTCCTTTCCATGGTTTTTATTGCCATGCTACTACGAAATTCAAACATTCCATGCCCATATATAGTAGAAGGAAGGACTGGAGGTATAGTCCAGTGGTTCAGTTGTTCTTGCACATTGGCATATTCCACTAATTCAGTGTTTTTAATTCGATCATTATCTGATCTAAATAATCTTCTCATCGAGATATGATTGTGTTAGTGCTCTTATAGATTATTCTTTCATGAATTTGCCTTTTCTTTTTTAAATGGAAGACAACATTTTAGATAGCACGTCTGTCAACGATTTACTGGAGCAAGGCCAAATTACCCTTCCCGGGTCCTCATGGCCGGACAAATCCGAACGCGACTTGGGTGACGTCCCACTACGTAAAATGTTTTCTTTCATTTAAATTTTTGGTTTTAATTTTTATTTGAAAGGCATCTTCATGTCAGAATAATTTATACTAGCACTAATAGTTTATATTAAGCCATCTATGGCTTTGATACCAAAGGTCAGTCTGGATCTCTCAAGGGATCTCACACGGTCTTACCGTGCAGGACTCCCCTTTCCCGATCGAATTACGACGATCCGAGCCGCTCAAAATGATCAGAACGTGATTTTAAGGGTACCCACGAGAAATCAGCAAAAAAAATGATCAGGAAGGGCTTGATCTGAACAATTTTTTATTGAACGGTTCAGTAAAAAACTGCTCGGATCAAGCCCTTCCCGATCAATATTTTTGCTTATTTCTCGCGGGTACCCTTAAAATCACGTTCTGAACACATTGAGCAGCTCGGATTGTCACAATTCGATCGGGAAAGGGGAGTCCCGCACGGTAAGGCCGTGCGGGATCCCTAATTGGATCCTAAGTATGTGTGTGTGTGTGTGTGTGTGTGTATATATATATATATATATATATATATATATATAAGTGGTACATAGTACAAAGAAAGAGAGATAGAGATAGAGAGAGAGAGGGAGGAGTAAAGTGTGTGCTAGTGTTTTGGGTACTTACACAAGCTAACTTTTTAGCCACCTTCACACTCAACCAAAGTACTACATGACAACACATTTCTAGACTAGTTCAAGCACACTACCTAGCCTTTAATCATCCTAGAAATTGATTACAACCTAGCCTAGGATTGACTACACATGGGAAGACTACTCTCTAGCCTAGATATCATTTTATCCTTTCTTGCAAGCAAGCTTTCCTATGACAAGACAAGATCAAACCTATCATAATTGCCATTTTAACCATTGGACAATAATTGCTAGAAAAAATTTTATTCCTTGGGTAATAGCCAAGACTTTTGCTATAAATAGCACCCCATCCTTGCTATTTAACTCACAACTTCCAACCTTTCAACTTCTCTCTCTAGAATCCTTGAGTTCTTACTTTGTTCTTCCTTGTTCTTAGTGTTCTTGAGTTTTTCTTGAAGTTCTTCAAGAAACTCATCCAAAGCCACCACTAAACCACCACTCGACCACCCTCTCGATCCAAAAGTTTTAGTGGTATTAGTCAAGATTTAGTATCGAGAGAAACCCTTCTCTTTCGAAACTACAGGAAGCTTACCATAGGAAGTTACTCCATCCGATAGCCAACTTACTTTCTGTAGTCGTCACTACCGCCAAGAAGAAAGGTAGAGTCCTGTAACGACTTTGATTTTCGGTAAATAAAAATTTCATTAAATATTTGAATTTTATTTTAATTACTTGGATTTGCTTTTTAAATTTTTTTAATTTCTAATAATCCATCATAATTAGATTTGAGACTTATAAAATTATATCTCTTTGCACCGGACAATCTAGTCATTTTCTAAAGACAAGTACGTATGTAGAAGCACTTATATATTTTCCTAGTAAATGTAATAAAATCTTTAAATTATATTTCTTGACTAGAAATCCTACGTTAAGGTCAGTTTTCTTTTGATCTTTTGTACTATTGCTCTTTTAATTCAGTACTATCTTTGGTATCAGAGCCATAGATGGCTTAATATAAACTGTTAGTGCTAGTATAAATTATTCTGACATGAAGATGCCTTTCAAATAAAAATTAAAACCAAAAATTTAAATGAAAGAAAACATTTTACGTAGTGGGACGTCACCCAAGTCGCATTCGGATTTGTCCAGCCATGAGGACCTGGGAAGGGTAATTTGGCCTTGCTCCGGTAAATCGTTGACAGATGTGCTATCTAAAATGTTGTCTTCCATTTAAAAAAAAGAAAAGAAAAGGCAAATTCATGAAAGAATAATCTATAAGAGCACTAACACAATCATATCTCGATGAGAAGATTATTTAGATCAGATAATGATCGAATTAAAAACACTGAATTAGTGGAATATGCCAATGTGCAAGAACAACTGAACCACTGGACTATACCTCCAGTCCGTCCTTCTACTATATATGGGCATGGAATGTTTGAATTTCGTAGTAGCATGGCAATAAAAACCATGGAAAGGACAGAAAGCTTAGAGCTTAATGATAAGATAATAAATCTAATGGATCGTAGTGATCTAATTGCACTTAATGGTTTAATGCAAATAGCACTTAAACCATTAACTCTGTTAGGTATGGATACCTATCTTCAAGTAACACTTAGAGATGACAGATGTAATAATCGGAGGTCCTCAATAATGGGGGCAATAGAGACCAGTTTATGTCATGGTCCTATTTATTTTAATGCTTATCCAAATCTTACTCTATCACTGACATATAGAAACTTAGGTGAAGTTTTAAATTGTAGAATTCAGACTAGAGGTTATGATTTCTTACCTGGATCTGAAGTTATAGCAGTAGTTTATAGAATTTACTATAAGATTATGAATACTGTAAATCCTAGGGTTCGTCATTTAGGACCAGCTGACCAGACTGTCCTGGTTGAAACCAATATGTTAACGTCGAATATTGCAACCAATAGGTTGATTAATTGGGAAGAAATTACGTTTTCAGAAAGCTGGGTAATAAATAATGCAGTTCCACCCAGACATATAGTCAATCAAATTGAACAAATATTTCAAGACAGTGATGGAACTGTATCTCTAAATTTTAGGAATTCTCAACCAGAAAGGTTTCTTAGAAGCAGAACTTCTAGGAATAACTTTTCTGTAACACAAGTATTAGTATTCCTACTACTAGTAGACATTCAACATCTGAAATTCCTGAATCACACCATCCAATAGAGGATGTTAATCTAGCAGGAATAAGAATATCCCAGAACCAAATTCCTCATGGAGTTTACAATAATCCACCAAACACAGTAGAATCACCTACTGCTAGTGAAATGAATTTAACTATTAATGACCATAATAGGTAAGGAGATCAGGGAAAAGATTAATAAGGAATTTTACCAACCTAAATATAAAGAATTTAGGGAATGGTACTTCTCAAAATATAATGAGAATCAATTACAGAATTTTAAAAAAGAATTCTATAATTGGATAGAATATACAAAGAATATTATCCCTTTTACACAATGGTTTTATCGGAAGTATTACACGGAATTGGATAAATCCATAAATTTAATCCAGAATTACCATAGAAATTGGAGATCTATGACTGGAACAATTATAACTGTACTTCATCCTCCAACAACTCCTTTATCTTTGGAGGGCAGTTCAGATTCTGAACCTTCTTTGGAGACTGTGGCGTTTGTTAAACCTACAAATGCGGATGTAAATGGTAAGATCCATAAGCAGAATAATTATACCAACTTGTTTCTTAGCATAGTTGGAGATCAATTAGTCCGGATGGAATGACAAATAGCCCAGATAAGTGAGCAGATTGTGAATTTAGGACACAAGGGCACAGTGAAAGAAGAGGAAATTTCTCCCTCAAATATCCGACCTCCTATTCCTATTACTGGATTTAATTTGAATAATCCAAATAAAAATATCAAATTAGTTAAAGAATTGCAAAAAAGATTACAAGGTCTTTCATTAAATGTTATATCTAAGGAAATAACTCTTGAAGATATGAATTACCAGGAAATTTTAGAATTGGAAAATTCTTTTATCCAAGCTCAGCCTGATACAATCGATAAAATTCAATATCCCAGGAATAAAGATTTTCCTTACTCAGGGACTGATAGATATTATTATCCCAGACCAACTCCTCAAGATATGTTGTATGAGGAATCTGGTTTTCAAAAACAAATGTCTTATAATGGCAGAGTCATTTATGAATGGAACATAGATGGTATGACAGAATATCAAATTTTTGGAGTAGTACATCAAATGATGATGTATAGTACTATCTATGTGAATAATAAAAATGAAGATAAACAGGTTGCCGGCTGGATAACAATTGGTTTTATTGATATGATTAAAGGTTGGTGGGATAATGTCCTATCTGCAAACCAACGCTCGGAAATTTTAAATGCAGTAAAAATTAATGAAAAGGGGGAACAGATACAGGATGTTGTTTACACTCTAGTTCAATCAATAATTTTACACTTTGTTGGTCACTGGGATAACCAACGCGAAAGAAGCAGGGAATTACTTCAGAATTTAAAATGTCCAACGTTAACTCATTTTCGTTGGTATAAGGATGTGTTTCTAGCAAAAGTAATGCAAAGAATTGATGTTAATAGTGAGCATTGGAAATCAAAATTTGTTGATGGATTACCATATTTCTTTGCAGAAAAAATTAGGAAAATATTGAGAGATCAAAATAATGGTTTAACTATTAATTATGATAATTATACTTATGGACAAATAATTTCCATAATAATTCAGGAAGGATTAACTTTGTGTAACGATATTAAACTACACAATCAATTGAAGAAGCAAAATCTGACTGGGAAGCATGAATTGGGTCAATTCTGTGATCAATTTGGGTATGATATGACTAAATACCTGAAACCCTCTAACAAGAAAAGTAGTAATAAATCTACTAAACAATATTCCAAGAAGAAATCTCATAAGAAGAAGCAGGCTTTTGAGCAATCCAGTTCAAAACTGTCTACTTCTACTACCAAAAAACAGAGTAATAAGAAGAAGACCGCAGCAACATGTTTTAAATGTGGGAAAATAGGCCACTATGCTAATAAGTGTAAAACTAAGAAAAAGCTTAATGAGCTTCAAATAGATGAATGGTTAAAACAATAACTCTTTAAACTAATGATTAATTCTAGTGATTCTGAATCACAGTAAGAGTCAGAAGATCGAGTAAATGAGATATCTGATCAAGACCAAGAAAAGGATACTTCTTCTAGTTCTGAAGAAGAAGAAGAAGTTTCTAATAATTGTAAATGTAATAACCTTGATTGTTCAACTTCCAATAATTATTGGAAAGCTATTATGGAAATGAATGGACTCAGTATAAATGTTCTTACTAATAAACAACAAGGTTTATTGGATATAATAGATCAAATTAATGATCCTCAATTAAAGATGAAAATCATAGAAACATGTATTTCTTCTACTACAGAAGAAGAGGAGGGAAAACCCCAAATCCCTAATGAAACTTATAGTCTAAAGAATGTTTTAGACAGATTAGAACAGATGGATAATCATAAACCTGTCACAATTTCTGATTTACAGGGAGAAATCAATATTTTAAAGACAGAAATAAAACTGTTAAAATCATTCCAAACCAAGGCTACTCAAGAGCTTGGTGACATGAATAAAAAATTCATTTCTTTGGAAAAAGGAGAGAATAGTCATACTGATGACTCTAATTATTTAAATTTCATTAATAATGTGGTTTACCAGATATGGCATGTAAGGGTAACCTTGGTAATACAAAAAGAGTATACTATCAGCAATATTATTGCACTAGTGGATAGTGGAGCATATATGAATTGTATCCAAGAAGGGATTGTTCCAACCCAATATTTTGAGAAAACTTCTCAAAGTCTCACTAATGCAAGTGGATCTAACATGATGATCAAATACAAACTCAATAATGTATACATTTGCAATAAAGGAGTTTGTTTGGAAACAACATTTCTTTGTATAAGAAATCTCCAGCAAGAGTTAATATTGGGAACCCCTTTTTTGGCAATGCTAATGCCAATGCAAACCAATACTGCTGGTATTACTGCTCATGTGGATGGGCAGAAAATCTTTTTTGAATTTGTTTCTCCTCCTGTTTACAAGGAAATAAATGATATCATGAGGAAAATTTCCAATAAGGATAAACAAATAAATTTTCTTCAAAAAGAAATTAGAATAATGAATATTGAAGAAACATCGCAAAAACCTATGATGAAAGAGAAAATTTCTCAAATTGAAGAAGATTTTCATAAAGAAATCTGCAGTGATATCCCTAATGTTTTTTGGGATAGAAAGAAATATATTGTTTCACTTCCATATGAAAAGGACTTTGATGAAAGAAAAATTCCTACTAAGGCCAGACCTTCTCAAATGAAACAAGAATATTTAAAAATGTGTCAAAATGAAATTGACAATTTACTCAAAAAACAATTGATCAGGAAGAGTTACTCTCCTTGGAGTTGTACAGCATTTTATGTTAATAAAAATGCTGAAAAGGAGAGGGGTGTTCCTAGATTAGTTATTAATTATAAACCCCTTAATGAGGTCTTAATGTGGATAAGATATCCCATCCCTAATAAAAAAGATCTACTGGATAGACTGAATAAAGCGGTTATCTTCTCTAAATTTGATTTAAAATCTGGTTATTGGCAGATTCAAATTAAAGAATCTGATCGATATAAGACAGCATTTACAGTTCCATTTGGCCATTATGAATGGAATGTGATGCCTTTTGGCCTGAAGAATGCACCTTCAGAATTTCAGAATATTATGAATGATATTTTTTACCCTTATGCAGAATTTGCAATTTGTTATATTGATGATGTGTTAATCTTTTCACAAAACATCGACCAACATTTAAAACATCTTCGAATTTTTAAAGATGTAATTAAAAGGAATGGATTGGTGGTGTCTGCACCTAAAATGAAATTGTTCCAAACTAGGGTATGATTTTTAGGGCACAATATTCATTAGGGGAAAATTATCCCAATAGATGGAAGTATAGAATTTGCTTCTAAATTTCCAGATGAGATAAAGGATAAAACTCAATTGCAAAGGATTCTTGGAAGTCTTAATTACATAGGAGACTACTATAAGGAGTTAGCCCAGGATTCGGCTCCCTTATATGAAAGGCTTAAGAAGAATCCTCCTCCTTGGACAGAAGACCATACAAGAGCTGTCCAAAAAATTAAATTGAAAGCTAAGCAACTACCTTGTTTGGCCATTGCTAATCCAGAATGGAAGAAAATTGTAGACACGGATGCTTCAAATATTGGTTATGGTGGCATCCTAAAACAATATAATCCAAATTCCGGAAAGGAAGAATTGGTACGATTCACTTCGGGACTTTTCAAAAATGCACAGGCTAATTATAGCACTGTAAAGAAAGAAATTCTTTCTACTATGAAATGCATAAATAAATTCCAAGATGATTTACTAAATCAACAATTTTTGTTGAGAGTTGATTGTAGTGCTGCAAAGCAGGTTTTAAAACAAGATATCAAAAATCTTGCCTCAAAGCAAATTTTTGCTCGTTGGCAGTCTGAATTATCTGCCTTTGATTTTGATATAGAATACATAAAAGGAGAAAATAATTCTCTACTTGATTTTCTGACTCGTGAATTTTTGTAGGGCTAGATGCTATTAATTGGACGACTAGAAATCCTTTCTGAAATACGTTATTGGGAAGATTGTATTAGAAATCTTAATAGTAGGAGGCATAATATGTCCAGAAATTCATATAAGGTTAATTTGGCTATTTGCCCATATAAAATAGCACAAAGACAACAATAGTTAAATCTTCTGGCTGCTTAATGGAAAACAATTTTGCTCAACAAAGCTAAATGATGATCAAGACTGGAAAATTGAACTACTCCAGTTATCAATTGACCGTCTTCAAAATAAGCTAAATGTTTTGGCTGGTGCTTAATTTTGCAGAATGAATCGACCTCCAGATCGAGGACGTGGACGGGGAAATATTTCTCGTGGCCGGGGAAAATCCAAGGTCACACAAGCTGATATTGAAGCCTACTTGAAGGCTCACAAACTAGAATTTCCTTCACTACAGGATGCTACATCAGCATCAATATCACCCTCACTCAAGGAGGTGGTACAATCTGAAGAGGTTTTCAAATCACTAGAAACCACAGAAACAATTATGATCCTGGAATCTCAGGATGAACAATTCAAGAATGATCCATGGGAAATAAAGTCACGTTATTTGGATACAATGAGTTATCCAGTTCCAGAGGGAAAACTCCGATATGTTTATGAGGCAATGCTCTCAGAATCTGGATCGGTGGAATTCCGCCACACTTATGACAGCAAGATTGGACAAAAAAGTCAAGAAGCTATAGTAAGGCTATAATTAAGATGGTCATATCTATTCACAAATGGGGGATACACCCACAACAATCTAAAACCTTGTCAATAAAAGCAGAAAATGGAGTTCCAGTTCATTATAATTACTGGGATTACATTGAAGCATGGACAAAGGCATTTTATTACCAAAATCAACGGAGGAAACACTCATGGTTTCTTAAAATTTGTCCAAATCTTGTTGGAAAACATGAATTGCCAAATTGGTTTTATTTATGGTGGTCTACATTTGGCCCTCGATCCGACTATCTTATTCCCGAGGTTCAAATGGAATTGGAATTTTTTACCAATCATCATCCTCAATTACAGGGGACCAATACTTCAGAAGGAAAATCATTCCTTTTCATAATGATGACTTTTGGTATCCCATGGATCTGGAAATGGGATGTTCAATTTGGAAGCAATAATTTTGGACTTCCAGTTTTACGAAGAACTTTCCAATATAGATGGTGGAAATGTATTAATCTCGATCAGACTCTTGCAGAAATAAAGGCTGCAACCCAGGAATTAAAGTTACAATTGAAAAGAAAGGAGTAGAGTTCCAGAAAGAATCCTTTCTTGGAAATCTCAGCCCAAATCAAGGCAAAAAATCCATCCTTAACAGATGATGAATTGGTAATTAAGACCATGGATTATATGAAGAATCAATTCTTGCAATCTTTCCAAGCAACGCAAATGGCTGATGATGAGTCCATGACATCAGCAAAAAGCAATAAAGAAGATAATAATCCCTTCACATGCTTAGCAGGGGAATCTCAAGACCCTTATGAAGATGATGGGACAACACCAGCACCGACTTTGGGTGATTTTTGGGACAGCATGACCGAGATGATGGCGGAACATCTGTCCTCCCGAAAAGGCAAAGAGAAGAATCAATAATGCCAACCAACTTTCGGTGAAAGTTACTCAATAATGGAGTAAAAGTAAAGACAACTCAATTATGGAGTAAAAGTAAAGACACTTAATAATGGAGTGGTTTTGGTAGCACTCTACTTTCAGTGAAGATATTTGTGACGATGGGGCCCAATGTGTACCCGACAGGAATCTTCATTTGTATGTAATGTCTCTATAATTTTGAGGGTAAGAGTCCTCTATATAAGGACGCGTCTGTACTAGGGAAAGTCAGGTTTTGGATTGCTCTCTCTCTCTCTCTCTCTCTAAAATCCAAGCACTCTGATTTTCTCCTCTCCTCTTTTGTACATTGACCTCGGCCTTAATAATCATAATAAGGTCAGTTTTCTTTTGATCTTTTGTACTATTGCTCTTTTAATTCAATACTATCTTTATTTGAATTAGGGTTGGGAGGGGTTCACAAGGCTCAAAGATGGTCAAAAAGGTCCATCTAGGGTTAGGAAATTGTAACTAGGTGATTTGGTAGTTCGATTCCTCTAACTAATCGGTTGGAAACTAATTCTACTTGCCATGTAGGATTTCTAGTCAAAAAATAAAATTTTAAGGGCTTAAATCTAATTATCACGGATTATAAAGGAATTTTTAAAAGTAATTTTCAAGTAATTAAGAAAAATTCAAATATTTAACAAAATTTTTATTTACCTAAAATCAGGGTCGTTACAATATATATATTGCACTAAGTCTCCTTCACACAAGATAGACCCAATTGAAATTTAGGAGTTACAAAATACCAACGGTGGAATTACTAATTACTCTAGAAACACTGATTATCAACTCCCATGACTCATTACGGCAATACACTGACAAACACTAGAGTCAATAAAAAAAAAACGCTTGATGTCTAATGACTCGAAGGGAAAGGACACAACGTCCGACGACCGTGAACGGAAATAGCATACCTTGAGGAGGATTGGATCCGGTCAATTTGGCTTCGGACCAGTTTGATCCATTTAGTGCATCCGAGCCGTCCAAAAGTGTTTTGGACGGCTCAGATTTAAAAGGGTATTTTTGTTTTGTTTTAAAAAAAAAACAACCCTTTAAATCTGCGGCTCGGATGCACTAAATTGACCAAACTGGTCCGAGGCAAATTGAGGGAATCTGGTCCCACCTTGAGGCCCCTCTTTTTCCATCTCCAACTCCTTGCCTCTGTCAAGTAAGTTTTTTTATTAAATGGATTGGCTATATATATATTGTCTATAGAGAAGAGTTGGTAAAGCTGTTTGACTATGGAGATGTAATTAGTATGTTTGCAGCAAAAAATGCGAAAAGACTAATTTTCAAATGATGGATTTTGCTATATTATAATGGTCGCATTTTTTGGGATAACTATATGCATAGTATTTTGTAAAGGTAAATCTTTTGCAATGAAATTTCTTTTTTTTATGAAACTCTTTGTAGACCAACTTTTGTATTGATAATATAAGGAGGCCTCATTCAAGATGCTCGCTTTTCGGCCTCCAAAACTTATGAGCCGACCCTGGTTAAAATGGACGTGATCCGAACAACAATTATTCGTCGGTTGTATGCTTGTTGTGTGGCGTTTCTTGTGTTTAGGGGTTATGTTGGGTGTCTTTCAATATGGCTTCGGATTGATGGTTTTGAGGCTGCGTGGTTTATGATTGGGGCTTAACTCTTGGCGTTGGTGTTGGTTTGTTTGGGGTATATTTGGGTTCGATTTGGCGCTTGTAGGGTTCTTTTGCGGATTGATGTCTATTGCGATAAATGTTTAGTTTGTTTGGTCTGATTGTTGAGGTTTTGAGGTGGTGACCGAGGGGAGTTAGGGTAGGTAGTAGTTAATTTCGATGCTGCAAAGACAAATAAGCTATGGAAAAATCGGCCTCTTTTGAAGGAAAAGATACATCGTTGTAGCAATTTCAATAACCACAATTGTGATTCCTTTCTGCAATTACTCTATCGATTTATGCGCTATAATTAGTTTTGGCCATCTAGTTGCATGTACGACCCGTGTCAGCTGACTTGCTAACCTTAGCCTAATCACGTGGTTCAAAAGGTTAATATCGGGTTATACAATAGCTAGTTGAAGTCTCTTATAAATCATATTCATTTCCCACATCCTATCAATGTGGGACAAGGTGGGTTGTCATAATCTCCCCAGCTTATGGTGCAACGTTCTAGTTGCATTGGCCCTACAACTTTTCCCATAGCCGTCATGATGTAACACTTAGGGCTCGTTTGATAACTGTGTTAGATATGGTGGGATTTGTAAGAAGATGGGATAAGAGTGGGATTCGTAAAGAGATGAGATTAGGGAGTGGGATTCGTAAGGAAATGAGATTAGAAATATCGCGTTTGTTTCGCTCACATAGGATAGGATTGGAATAATGAAGTTCCAACATTGCCCTTGCCCATGCTCAATTCCTACAAATGCATAAGGTGTACACAGCCCCAAGGAAGTATGGACAAGGGGGTCATTTTGCAGCCAAAGCTTGAGAAATGATTAGTAATACCTGGTAGGAGGTGGTATTGTTAATCTCATGAATTGGGAGGATTGATAATCCCATGTGATTCCTAATGCCATCCCTTTTTGTGCAATCAAACAATGAGTTAAAGGTCCCACAAGATTAGCAATCCTAGGACCCTTGTTGGTTTCGCTGCTACTTCTTCTGTGATTGGTTCTTATGTCCCAATGTTTCGTCAGCCTGCATTTACAGTAGGTGCCTGTATCTAGGATTAGGTAGTTTTGGTTCTCTCATAATCTTTTGATAATTTCTGTATTGCCTTCGAGTTTTAAATGATATATGGCATTGACCATTTAAAAAAAAAAGAATTAGAATTAACATGCTTTCAAATAGATCATCGTCTAAAAATAAAAGATTTCAAGTAACATTTTTTAGGGTGTGTTTGGAATAACTTTATTTATTGTTGCTGTCTTTTTTGTATTTCTAATTGGAATATGTGTTAAATTTGTGCAAATATTTTAGATTAGATTTGTCTCAACAAGAAAAATCGAAAAAGTATACAATTATATTTTAAAAGGTTCAATAAAAACATTTTTTTCCTAGAAAAAGTTTTCCCTTTTATTCACTATCTTCTCAAAATAGAATATACTTTTAGGGGCAAAATGAAAAATGTACCAACTTTTATCCACTAACTTTATTAAATGGACACTTATTTAGGGATAACCCAAAATAGAATACTGGACTCTAAAAAAGGGACGGAGGGAGATCTTTTTGTTCGTCTTACATGAACTTTTTTTCCAACTCTGGTTCATATTTTTATAATTTCTCTCGTCTGAAAATATATGATGAAGAACTAAACAAAAGTTCACTAAACAACAATACTTCAATCTTTACAAAAAATTACCTTAGGCCAAATAGAGTATCATTATCATTTCAATTCCGTTAGAATAAATTTTCCAAGAACAATATTGACGTCAATATCAAAACCATCAAAAAATATCTGAATTACTTATCAGATAATAATGAAAGAAATTTCTTCATTTAGCATTCACATCAATCTCAATGAAACATTAAAATCACACAGTTGTTTACATTTAAAAATCATACAGTCTTTCAATATGTGTTTTACTTATTTCAAAGAGAGAAACCAAATACTTAAAAAAGTCCATTTGAAATAAATTAATCATGGTATTATTTTGTATAAATATTTATTTTACATGTCTCGACGAGAGAAATTTAAAAACTTAATAAAACAACACTTAAGAAGTAAAATGATTATGAAAAAAATTTAAAACTTCAATAAGGAAAAAAAAAAAGGGGTCCAAATTCAGTAAACTTTTAGTTCATTTTTTATTCTTCTTAAATTCTTCTTGTCGAAAAGAAATTAAGAATAAAAAATTAACAAAAGATGATACTAAAAATTCAATAATTATAACTAATCTAAATGTAGCCTTAACTAATTAATTTACCAGAAGTTTTTGTCTAGCTCATTTAAAACCATTTATTGCAGACCTAACCCTGCAGATAATTAGGTCTGGCAAGAGGGTGATTTAATTCCAAATCTTGTGTTCCACTAATACAGAATGCTGAATTGAGCACTTGAGTGTTTAACTGATCAAAGCCAATTCTAGTTTCTACACTTTTACCAACCATGTCTGACCAATTTTGCCTCTAGTATCATTTGAGTTTTGAAATAAAGTTAGGTGATGTGATTTTCACATTTTTTTAATACAACAATATATATATATATATATATATATATATTTAGTCTTTGTGATGTGAATTTTAATAATATTTATTCTTTTAAATATGAACAAGTATACAAATGAAATGATGGTTTCCTAAATTCGAACAAGTATACAAATGAAATGATGGTTTCCTAAATTCATATCAAAAGAGGATTAAAAAAAGAAGAAGTGTGATTATAAAAAAAAAAAGAGTATGCATGTAGTATTTTAATGAAGAAGTGTGATTATAAAAAAAAAAAAAGAGTATGCATGTAGTATTTTAATAATTACCTAAAGTTAAACTCAAACTCCATGGGTTGGCCTTGTGGAGTATTTTAAGGATTTATTTCCTTTTAAAGATTTCAGATTCAAAATCTCTCAATATTATTAATCCTCTTCGGGTTTTGTCTATAGGAGTATGTGTTTCGACTTTAAGTGGGCCCCTGTTAATCGACGGTGAATTTATGGTTATCAGAATTAATTGAGATACGGGTAAGATATTTCGGATACCTGATTATAAAAATATAGTAGTATTTTCGAAAGAATTAAAGACATCAGTGCAGGATTCCTTTCGAGTTTTACTTCAAAAAGAAAAGTAAAGAAAAACAAAAGTCTTCCAAATTCTGACATTAAACTGTAAAGCAAGTTGCTTTTTCTCACTTAAAAACTGACTGACAATCACGTGATCTCTAGTCCCTTCTCTCTCCTTCCCTCCATGTGGGTTTAATTTTTGTCTCAAACCACGCGCTACCTCTCCCTCTCTCTCTCTCTACTTTGCCGTTTTGTCTTGTTGACACTCCACTTGATTCTTGTTGGGGGGTTTTCCAACTTCAAACATACATTTGCTGCTGCGAGCGGTTTCACTCGCCAGATCTGCTCTTCAGGGACGGGTACGCTTCTCTCCCTTCTCTATTATGCTCTCGTAGCTAATGGGTCTTCTGGGTTTGTTTCATAGATTTGTCCCAGCTGTTCTTGTTGTTCTATATACCTCGTTTGGTGATTTTTGGGCCTATTCTTCGTTGTAGGCTCTGGGTTTTTGATGGGTGTTTTACATTTGCTTCATAGATGTACTAAAGGGTGTCCTGGATTTGTTGCGTGGGTTTGTTTTAAATTTTCTGCTCCTCCTTATACCTGGTTTGTTCATATTATTGGTCTATTCTTGGTGGTAGGATATGTTTTTTGTTTCCTTTTCTTTACATTGGTTGAAATCTTTGTCAAATGTGAGTAAATAGGGGTGTAAACGAGCCGAGCCGAGCCGAGCTTTGTAGTGTTTGAGCTTGTAAACGATCCTAAAATTCGAGCCCTTAACAAGCCGAGCCTGGCTAATTTGGTTAATGAGCCTCTTTAAATGAACCGAGCTTTTTACTATCGAGCTTGGCTTGTTTAGTAAACGAGCCCAAAACTCGAGCTTGGTTCGATTACTAAACGTGCCAAGCCGAGCCTTAACGAGCCGAGCCACAAGCAGCTTGGTTCGTTTGCTGCCCTAATTATGTAACTATTGTTTCAGTTGTTTGGTCCGTTTAGTCTTGAATATTTTTTCTGCAGTTCCTTTCCTGGCTGGGTTCGTTCTGTGTGTGGGGTAATTCTCCTCCCCTTCTCCTTATGTGTGTGACTCTCTCTCAACTACATTTTTGTTTTTGCATTTATGTGTGCATTGTGTATGTGTATATGTCTATAAATGTGCGAGTTAGGCTAATTGCTTCATCTCTTGGCGGTGATTTTGAGGGAACTATTTAGCTGAATGTTCAGTTTTTACTTCTGTTTGTATTTTTGTAGGAGAATGGGATTTATTTCCCGGAAAATATTCCCGGCATGTGGGAGTATGTGTGTATGCTGCCCTGCTATGAGGTCAAGTTCGCGACGACCGGTCAAGCGTTACAAGAAACTGCTTGCTGAAATCTTCCCCAAATCCTCTGTTAGTATACACATTTGCTATTTCCTTGCAATTGTTGGCTTATTTCGTCGGATAAACTGTCAGTCAGTTGTCATAGTCATGTCCCTGTTAGTGTCCATGAACTTCAGAACTACAAGCGATGTCTAACTGGATCTGAGCCACCTTAATTGTTATGATGGGTCGCAAGTGTGTGAAATCTTGGTTGTGTGAATTCTTTTTATCATGTGAGAGCTTGATCATCCATTCCCTTTATATGTGATTAGCTCATAGGATTTGGGCTTTTTGTGTCCACACGGGTTTTTATTACCCATGTATCTGGGTATAGAACCCAAGGCATTTAACTATTTGCCCTAATTGCTTCTTCAAACCTTCTGTTTGTGCCGTTTATGTTAATTACTTGTTCGTTAGTTCAGAATTTAGACCACACTTGATGAGCATAGGATTCCATCAAAATATATGGTTATAAATTACCTCATAATTCATAAAAACTTGTCCGGATGGGAAATATCATTGGTAAGCAGTTCAATTCATGTATTCCTAGTTTATCAGTTCAAGTTCAGGTATCATGGAAGTCCGGTGGCATCTTTGCCGGTGAAATTTGCACATTTATGTTATATTAGATGGAGTCTTCATCTTTGTCTTTGGCCAGGATGTGGAGATTAACCTTGTACTTTATTATGCAGAAGGCCCCTCCAAATGAGCGAAAAATTGTGAAGTTATGTGAATATGCTGCCAAAAACCCTTTTAGAATCCCAAAGGTAGTGAACCTGAAATGCTATTCTTTGACCTTGGTTATTAATGTCACCTGCTGACGTATTGGTGGTGCTGTTTATCCTCAATAGATTGCAAAGTATCTTGAAGAAAGGTGCTACAAAGAATTGCGTTGCGAGCACATCAAGTTCATCAATATTGTTTCAGAAGCTTACAACAAGTTGCTCTGTCTGTGTAAAGAGCAAATGTAATTTAATTTTGGTTATGTTTCTATTTTCTCCCTCTATGATGCTCATCCTTGTATAGACTGCTATTTTGGGGGAAGTATTTCTGAATTGGTCATTCCTTGATGGATCATGGTAGTCATGTTTTTGCCTTTAGCTAAACATCCTTCATTTAGTGTGAACTTCAAAAGTTCGAATTACATTCCCGTTTTCTACTAATCTTTTATCCCATCATTTCATTTTGTTGGAGAGTTTAACCCTTCGCTGTTCTCTTTCACTTACTTTTGTTGCTAGATCTAGAGTTGTATTATTCTATAGAAAAGCATGGGGACATATTTTCCTTCTCGTTCATATGACTGATACGGAAAACTTTTTTCTTTGTACTTTTGTTTGTTCTTAGTGTAGATGAAGTTTAATGGAAACAATTGAACTTTTTCTGTTGATAGTAATTTTATTTTCATCTTATTGCGCAGGGCATATTTTGCAGTCAGTCTGCTGAATGTTGTCAATGAAATGATGGATAGTCATAAGAAAGATGCTGTGAGGATAATTGGATGCCAGACCTTTACTAGATTTATTTATAGCCAGGTGAAATAGTAGTGCCCTCTATTATAGCATAGAGTTTGTGTTTGATGAATACTTGGGATATTTTGTCGAATGTCTTCTGAATAGAACGATTCCAGCATTTTATGTACTCATTTATAGAACAATACGGAGAAATTTTAGCTGAAAACTTCTATATTGTTAGTACACCAGATACACCTTTTTAGATTATTTCTTCCTTTTATGGCTTAGAAGAAGAATTTTTCAACACTGCTGTTATAGTCTTTTGATTTTGTTACTTGGAATCATGAGAAGAGTGCCCTAACTGCAAGATGAGTGTTGTTGCTTTCTAAGAAACAGTAAAAAAAAACAAGTACATCCACTATTCTCTAGAGATCTTATGAACTTTTTATGGAGATCGTGTGATTTTGTCTGTCCTGTACTATTGATGCTTAGTAGTAGAATATACGTTTAGATTATTTGCAAGCCGTTCAAGGGTCATAGTTATCTCCAAATTTGCAGATGACTTAAAAATCAAACCTGTCACTAAATTAACTTTAGGCCCCTTTTGTTAATCTAGATTATAGCATCAGATTAAGCTATAAATTTGAGTGGGCCACATATCTCTCATTTGTTTGGAACTTCTGGCGTCACGATTACATATCCTTCGGATATTATGTGCCACAAAACATGGGTTGTGAAATACCACAAGGCGTGGGTTTGTATTGTTGGCCGATGGGATATCTTATCTCATAGATAATATACCTCTTCATTGTTTGCCGGTCCAACAAATATGCCCTTAGATCTTTATATCTGGAAAGAACAAGAATGGTCTGCATTCTAAGTGAGCTGCATGCTGTTCGCAGTGTTCAGGTGTTTATTTTTACTTTCATTTGCATATTTTTACTGATATCTACAGACTACATGCCACAATTGTAGTGTCCTTAATACTTTCTTTTTTGACCTGGTACATGAATAGGTAGATGGGACTTACACGTATAACATTGAAAATTTGGTTGACAAAGTTTGCACACTAGCTCGGGAGAGTGGAGAAGACCATGAAAAGCGCTGCTTGAGGGCAGCAAGTTTGCAGTGCCTATCAGCCATGGTAATATGATACTTTAAGTGCTTTTTGTGGTGTAAATTAGAGAGCCATTTTTATAAAAAGAATTATTGTACTATATATTGTCAATTTTCCTTTACTCTATCCATTTAGTGGAACTGCATATTTCCTTCATTCTTTTCGTTTCAAAAACAATTATATCAAAGCCACTTTTGATCTATATAGTGGGTAACTTTCTCCCCTTGCAGGTATGGTACATGGCAGAATTTTCGCACATATTTGCAAAGTTTGATGAGGTTAGTCATTCTTTAACGTTGTTGCTTACTTATAGCTATTTAATTCTTTACTTGACTTTTTAGGGTAGGGGGAATGGTTGTGTAGTTTTGGGACACCCCCAAGTCATCAACTTGGTCAGTTACATTTGTCACCAAAGTTCAAGAAGGTTCAAGTTAGTATCTTAACAGCTAAAGAAAAGAACAAAAGAGACCATCGCCTTAAATTGAAGAATTCTCTTATTTGTTTGGTATCCTTGTCTCAAATCAATCTTTTTAGATCCTATATAATACAGGAAGTACGACCAAATGTAAAAACTATTCTGATTATTGTTTCTCATTTAGGAACATTTCTGTAGGCTTCTTTTGAAACTACCATGCGTCGTTTTTTTCTTAGCAGTTAAGTTTAGGAGACTCAAATTCTGGTCTCTTGAGTCTTGAGTATTAAACGAACAGGATTACTGTGTGAGAAATGATCTGGTCACTAAGTTTTCCTATTGGAATAGGTACATGTAATGGTTGCTTTTATGATTAGGAATTTGTGATGTAATGTGGAAGCCTCTCTTGTAATCGATAGATAAACATGAAGTGACAACGCTTTCAAACCACTATCATACTGACTCACTTGAATAGCTTCATATGAAGGATATGAACTGTGAGTTGAATCTTTCCGTATTTTGCTTCACGACCTTTGTCAATGTTTCTGTTTCACATCCCTTTCTTGTTTATTTTATACAAGCATTCCGTTCTATAAATTGAATGATTGACAAAAACCATATGGTGCATCAAGTTTATATGTTCTCCATCTTGCAGATTGTGCATGTCACTTTGGATAACTATGACCCGGATCCACTAGGTGAAGATGATGATGAAAGAGGGGAGCCACATCATAATTGGGTTGATGAAGTGGTAAGATGTGAAGGTAGAACTGTTGCTGCTGTTGGTAGTGAAATCTCTAGCTGCACTTTCCTCAGGCCACGAGCAGAAAAGAAAGATCCTTCTCTTTTGAGCAGGTTCGAAAGCCTAAACTTTGTTCTGTCTCATTCTTGGCTTCTTTGCTAGCTATTTTACTATCCTCTGTTTTGAATTTATCCACTACAGAGAGGAGATTGAGACACCAAAAGTTTGGGCACAAATATGTATCCAAAAAATGGTTGAACTGGCCAAAGAGAGTATAACAATGCGACTGGTCTTAGATCCGATGTTTATCTACTTTGATACCAAGCGGTACTGGGTTCCAAGGCATGGGTTGGCAATAATGGTTCTATCCGACATGTGCTACTTCGTGGAAAATCCAGGTAACTAAATACTATATCATGCCTCTTTGCTGTTTCTTTTTTCTTTTTCTTTCTGTAGTACCTTTTTTTGCCCTCTCCCTAATTTTCTCTTTTCTCCTGAAGAGCATGCCTTAGTGGTGTGAAATTGCAAGTATTTTGTTAGACCGTGATACAGTTTGCATTCCATCGCTAGGCTTTTTTTTTGGAAAGCCTGTCACTAGACTTTCTTTAGGTACTCCTAATTTTAAGAAAAGTTCAATTTGGTACCTCTTGGTATGCAAATAGTTTACCTTCCCTTGGATGGTGCTAGAGTGTTAGGATTTTGAAGAAGTATAACACAAGATCTAGAGGATACAAATGCAGAGAATAAAGAAATTGAATGCACACACAAAAGAACACAAGATTCATATGGTTTACCTAATGGGGGCTACGTCCACGGTCTTTGCTGCCATGATGACTAAGAATAAGGAAGATAGATTGTAATTGCCCTTTTGTTACAACATATAACAAGGGCTATAAGTATGTGGAAAACCCAAATGTAACCATGTAGAAAATGCCTGTAGTTTGGGTTACAACTACAACTTAGTTTGTAGTACCCTTGTATACCTACATTATAAAGTCTGCAACATATAGGTTGGAAGATACCAAAATGACCCTTGTATTACCAATATACAGGTAAGGTTAGAACTTAGAACTAAAACAGTCAGATCCACGACACCTGTGGCTAGGTAAACATTACCATCAGGTTTCTCACTTCTTAACATTGAGTTTCTATGTACTACCACATCCAATTAGGTACTGTTTACAGAGGTTCAGACAGATGGGTGCTGTGCAGGTTGTCTTCTTTTGTTGGTTTATGCATAGTTTGTGAATCTAGTTTAACTGAACTTAATTGTTTTTCTGAATCTGTTTAGTTCTTTATAAGCACTCCATTTGCTATGAGTACCTTGAACTTCCTATGACAGCTACGGCACATATAAATCTATAGTTTGTCTAATTATCTTGACGTGGGTATTAGTGAATGCAACTGAAGGCCTGAAGCATATTTTTAATAATGTAAATGCCAAATCATGTGCGCATTGGTTGTGCTCTCGTGGTTATACCAATTGCTTCTAGTTAGGTCATTCAATACAGACTCTAAATGAATTGTGGTATTTCATTTTTGGTTCCCTAATCTACTACAGATTTGCTTATGCTTCCTTTATTTTGATTTCAGGGAACCAGCAGTTTATTCTGAGTACTGTGATTCATCATTTGGACCACAAAAATGTGTCACATGATCCTCAAGTCAAATCTAACGTTGTCCAAATTGCTAATTCTTTGGCTCGGCAAATTAGATCTGAAGCTGTACTTACGGATTCTGGATTTATCAGTGATCTATGCCGACATTTGAGGAAAAGTCTTCAAGCAACTGTTGACTCTGTTGGAGAGGAAGTATTGAACTTGAATATCTCCCTCCAAAACACCATTGAAGATTGCTTACTAGAGATTGTTAAAGGGGTAAATCCTTTTACAACACGAAGTCTATCTTTTTTCATCTTTTTCTAGTCTTCCATTTACCCTGTTAGGTAATTAGCACCTAAATTGATCTTCATTTGATGCTGTTAGATTGTTGATTCACGACCGATGTTTGACATGATGGCAATAACACTAGAGAAGCTTCCATCTGTTAAAGTTGTTGCTAAAGCAACTATTGAGTCATTGATCATTCTTGCTCATGTGGTTTCATTGGCATCTGTCTCTTCACTTTCGCAGCAGGTGAGAGGGTTATGATACTCTTGTTGTGTGCTTAATATAGAGACTCTGCCTGTACATGTCTGTGCTTCTGCTATTTCTTGTTTCCTATTTGAGTTTGCACCCTCCCATATTCTTTTTCCAGTAAGAAAATGTATAAAGCAATTTCAAGAAAATGTTATTTTCTGTTCAATCGGATATTTATGGTTTTCATCCTTCATATGCTGAAGCACGGAACGTCCGTCCACCTCACGTGTCTGTGTCAAAAGAGACTTCTCTAATCCTTCTATTACGTTCTTAGTTGGACGGCTAGGGGAAACTCTAGGAAATGGTGGGAGATGCTGAGGAGTGAGGGCACTTGTGAGGTCAGGCTGCAATTTAAAAGTTCTGGGGAGGGTCAAATTGCCGTGAATGCTTAATAGTTGAATACTTCATAACGGTTGTTTTTATGTATTCAAAACCACCCAAATTATTCGATCCTTAATTTAATCCCTCATTTCTTAGAGAAAGTGTTTTTGTTTGATTTATGAAGTATTGAAGTTACAGAAAATCTAATGTGTCCCCAACGTAACTGTGTCCAATGTTTTTGAAATATGAGATGTTCCATGTTGTGTCAGTTAATTCATATCTCGTATACTTCGGAGAAATATTGAACATGGCATCATAGTTGTGGGCATGTGGCTGATGACATTAACCTTGTCTTTAGCTGGAGAAAAAAATAAAACAGGTTTGAACATTTTTTCACAGGTGTTTCCAGAGGCACTTTTTGTGCAACTTGTGAAGATAATGTTGCATCATGATGTTGAAGTACGTGCTGGAGCGCATCAAATATTTTCTGCTCTGCTTGTCCCATGTTCTAACTCACAACATGGCATTGGTAGTAAACATCCAAGGAGATGGCACTCAGATTCTGCATCTCCATTTGCTTCAATAAAATCACTACTTGAAAGGCTTCAGAGAGAGAAGGATGGCACTAAAGTACACAAGCCGGTGAATAATGTTCAAGATAATTTCAAGGACAGAGAAGTTACTGAGGAAGAATGGAAGCAGGGACGGGCTCCCAAGAATTCATCTAATTTTCATAAAATAAGTTCTATCATTGACAAGACAACTAAAACAACCAGCTGGGCTGAGGCTGTAAGAATTTGTTTCCCATTTAAGTTATTCTTTCCGGAAGAATTCCATGAGTTTATCAACTTTGTGGTATACTGTATACACCTGTCTGTTTTTCAGTTTTGAAGGAATTATAGTACCTGGATTTTCTTTGCTAGTATAAATGATTAAATTCATGAACATTTTTTTCTCGATTTCACAGGAACCATCAATTCTGAAATTTAGTGAGGACCAAGTAGCCCAGTTGTTGTCTGCCTTCTGGGTACAAGCTAATCTTCCAGACAATCTGCCTTTTAATATTGAAGCGATAGCTCACTCTTACTGCTTAACACTTCTTTCTTTACGCCTTAAGGTAAGGATTCTGGTGTTCATTCTTCCTCTTGCCTGCTTTTCCTTTCAGCCTATTCATTCCATTTTTTTCCTTTGCCAAACTTATGTTGGTTAACTGCACTTGCTAAATGTGAAAATAGAGCCGTTTGATTATGTCTGTTACTTTTGGTAGATATTAACCATCAAAATATGGTGTCCATGTAGAAAATAAGAGCCATTGTGAAAATTATTAAATTAAGAACATTGTTACAGAGAAATTCCTAAATTGAATCGTACAGACTATAAAAATTGATGGCTCTTTTGATTATAATTTTCCTCCACTTTTTTTTGTGGAAAAAGCAAATGATACTTGTGTAGCTAAGGCCAAATGGTCCCTTTTTTAAGTCTGCGCGGATTTCTGCTTCATTTCTTCTAGATTCTTTTTGAGGTGGATGTTAATGCATGTCCTGGTATAGTTTGTATTCGGTTGATCTTACATGCCAATTTACATTGTTGCAGAACCCAAAAAACAACGTTGTGGTCCGGTTCTTTCAGCTTCCACTGTCACTAAGGAATATACTGTTGGATCCTAACAATGGTAGGCGAACTTTATTCTCTAAAATAGCCTTATAAACTTAGGCGATGTTGAACTTTGGTAGATGACACTTATTTACCTTCTACGTAGGTACATGGCCTCCAGCATACCAGAGAACGGTCCTCATCTTATCAACAGCAATGTTGACTTTTGCAGCTAAGATGTACCAGATTCTTGATTTAATTGATTTAGTCAAATCTCTAGTTGAATATGAGGTGAGTTTTCAATTGCCATGGATCTTATTCTAGGTATCTAGCTTAACCAGTACATGTGCACAAGTTTTTAGTTTCAATATTTGCAAATGGTTGTGTCAGTAAAATGCAGCTATGCTAACATAGTAAAACCAGAATAACAGATAATGGAGATTGATTTGGTTGATTGTTTGTGCTTCATTTTCTTTTCTTCATTTGTGGGAATTGGGACGTTTACATTTGGTAAGGTTACTTGGAACATTTTTGTATTGCTCTGTTCTCAAAGTTTCCTTAGCGGATTCCAACTTATGCGGGAAATCTTCTGGACCCTTGTGCTGTAAAATACACTGTCTATCAAAAGATTGGATTTGTTCTGATGGGAAATGCAACTAGTTGCCTCCATCCTATGCTTTAAACATTCAAGTGTTGGGGTGGAGTGAAGTCCAATCGAAGAGAAGTAATCCACAGCTACTTTTTTAATTTCATGTTTCAAAATGTGCAGCTTGATAGCATCACAAGTCTTGTTGGTTTACGTTTAGGAACTTAGGTCTTCGTAATAATGGAAATATATAAACAAAGACATGTTCAAACTTCAAACACGTGTTCAAACCTGTCTCATACCTCTATTTTACTTTGTGTTTGGCATGGGATTTGATATGCTATTTGCTTTTGTTAGAAGTTTGAAGTTTGTTAGTAGCAAGTTTTTGTAGCACTATTTGCCTACATAATCATCTACAACACATAGTTTCTTATTATGTTTCAGAGGATATCTTGTACTTTCAGGTTGATCCCTATCTAGGCATCAGTGATGACTTCCAAGTATATGTGAAACCTTGGGCAGATGTGAGGGAATTTGGATCCGCAGCTGATAATAAAGACGCAGCATCATTACTACATGATCTGCGGAACCAAGTCTATGAAACTGACAAGATTGTTGTGGATAGTTTAGTTCAGAGTTTATCCGGCACTACTGAGGTGCGGTTTGTAATTGTTAACCATGGCCTCTACTCCTATGTTACAAGTTATTACCTCTCTCTCTCTCTCTCTCTCTCTCTCTCTCTCTCTCTCTCATATTTGCGTGTGTTGTACGAATGTGTACTGTATGTAGTCTCACATCTGTGTTTTCTTTTCTGCTTGTTAAGCTGGAGCCAGATGACTTAGCAAAGCAACTTTCTGAACCATTCACACCTGACGATGCATTCATGTTTGGTCCACATTCGGTAGTCGATTTGGATGACCTTCAAGCGATCGAAAACTCCAAGGAAACTCTTTCCATCGACGGGGTATGTTCTTCTATGATTATTGATTATTGTCTAGTGATTTGTGATGTCTGTGAATGGGCTGGATGAAGGGACTGTATCTTGTCAAGTTTCTAACCTCTTATCCTAGGGTCTGGTTTTTTAGTTAATTTGTCAGCTGTTGGCATGTCATCCGTCTAATTTCAAACCTAGCTACATCTGACCACGACCAGCGTCCATGTATTTACTGGATTTTTCTTTGTAGGGAGGAAAATTGAAGCTGTTTTATGTTGTTGGTTATGCTACAGGATTTTACGACAAACCTGATGGCTGAGGATGATCTGAGAAGTGAATCATCTGTTGCTGACCTCTCTCGCTTCATTCCCCACGTGGCCGCATCCCCTTCCATGCCTCACATCATTAGCATCGGACAGCTTCTGGAATCGGTAATCTAGTGCACGTGCTTGTTAGCAAATGTGATTACAAGTTGAATGCATGTGTTTTCAAGAAGACTGCAAAATTTCTCTTAGGTATTGCGTTTGAAATCAAATACAGAATGTGGTTCATGGTTTGAGATTTTCTTCTTTTGTTAAACAAATACTCCCTCCGTCCCTTTTTGTATTTTGGGAGTTCTAACCTTTTAAGGGAACATGAATTTAATGCACCTATGCATTTAAATTCAACTAAATGATTTCTTGATTTCCAAAATGGCCCCCTTATCTCCACTTGGAAAACCAAGTACAATAATTTCTAGGGACAGTTCTGGAAAACTAACAGTGTAGAGCTTTTACTTTTCACAGTGGACAAGCATTTTGGAATAAAAAGGAACAGAGGGTGTCATATTGAAGAACTCCTTCAATATCTTCTGTTTTAGGAATGTGGTGGTTCCAGTTAACAACGTTGTGTGTTCTGAAGATCACAAGCGTTCCTTTTAGGGCTGATGTGAATTCCATCCGTGAATTCGGAGCCCAGAGCTCTTGACTAAGGAAACACTTGTGTTACAGTTTGCCACTTTTGTTTCTTGAGACTTGTTTTCCCAACAAAGTGGGTATCAATCTGTTGTGTGGATGTGGGACATTTATCTACAGATGCTCATCAAACACTCCCAAACATCCAACACATTCAAATGTGTCAATTTATTTTTATTTTATGCAAATTCAAGTGGATACATTCGAAGATTTGGGGACATGACACATATGCTTGCTCATATCCGCATGATACACATCACAGGTTCAAAACAAAACCTGCGTGGAATTCTGAAGCCTAAAATTTTCAACTAGCTTATGAATAGGACTTTTTGTAAAGTACAATTAAGGAGTTTTTTTTTTTCCTCGCATCTTCTCCAAATTCATAGAATGTGGAAATTACATTCACTTTAATGCAAAATAATTTCCCCCCCTACAATTGTTGAGTGTTATGTCTTTTTTCTTATTTTGGGGAATCGATGTGTCAATGTGTCTCTGCGGTGTGTACTGGTTCGTGTCTCTTAGATTCCAACATTGAAACAATATCAGTTCTATAAGATGAGATCTTTGAACTTCCTTGGTTATATCTACTAGATCTCAGAGTCTTGAAATCATTATCATCAAGTGTTGAGCTCCACTAATGACTCATTGGAATTTTGATTACTGTTACCATGAGAATTTCTCCCTGCCTCCTTGGCAGATTTGAATAACCTGTACACAAGATAAGTTGGTACCTTCCCGAGGTATCCTTTAAGTACAAGCCTTGTGTACGAGTGATTAATCATTGCTCCTCACGTGGTTGCTCCAGGGTCCTTCCTCACCACATATTGTTGTGGGAGCCACACACTTTGTGATAGAGCCCAGACCAATGTGGTTGAGAAGAGCCCATGTGGCGGTGCTCCAAGTGCACTTATGTAATTTTCCCTTCTGCACTCGGCGTCAAAAAAATAAAATGGAAGCACTATGATTATGATTATCTGTTTCCTAAAACAGTTGGTTGGGCTTGTATAGAAGATATGTATCATTAAACGAGTGCATATTGATGGCTTTGGTTGAACAGAACAGAGCGAAAAAAGTGATTTTGATCTTGCTTGGAGGAACTTTTGTTTTCAATTTCTTCCTTTTGTGGAAGGCAACTGTATAGACCTGAACAAGGTTTTGTTCCTGCTTTAAAAAAGTATTTCATAATTTCAGGCGCTTGAGGTAGCTGGTCAAGTGGCTGGAACTTCTATTTCAACTTCACCCCTTCCATATAGCGCCATGGCCCGTCAATGTGAAGCTCTTGGCACTGGGACAAGACAGAGGCTCTCGAGTTGGTTGACCTATGAAAGTCATTACTCTAAAACATCTGAAAAACTGTTTCCAGCAATTTCTACGGATGGGCATTCAGAAATCAAGATGGTGAGCTTAATTGGAATGTTCTTATATATTCGTGTCTCAAACAATTTTCCGTTTTCTAGGGAGGAGCATATAGGTTGTGTTTAGATCATGGGTTTGGCTTCATTTCAATCAAGGATTTAGGCAAGAAAAAAGAAAAGTTGGAAGGATCTAACCATTTTGTTCAGTTAGATCCTTTAACTTTTCCATCTCTTTTTCCTTCCCAAATCCTTGATCCAAATACACAGCTTAATGGAAAACAATAATACAGAGAAATCAAAGAAATCATTTGGCTTATCGTTTCTTTATTGTCTAACTATTTTCTCTGCATTTTCCTCTCTATTCATAATCCCTTCATTATGCATAATCCAAACACAGCCTTAAGGTCTACAAAATTCTATGATGATGCATGGGGGGTGTATGAAATGAAGATGCAAATAAAAGATGGGGTGTTAGGTCTAAACTTAATGTTTGCCTAGTTACTTCTCATCGTTCTTGAAGCATTTAGATTCTGCTGCTGTCGAAGTATTATCTGCTCAATAATCTCTCCCTCGCTACTGTAAAATTTTGACACAAGTCCGGAGTATATTTAGTCGTATCCTTCTATGTTCATGTTCTTATGGACGATGGTGTTCATGTAGGTTAACAATGGAGGTGGAGCTGTCCAGGGAGGAATGCTGCCGATGGACCCTTGGTTGGCAATGAAGCTTCCTCCTGCTAGTCCATTTGACAACTTCCTCAGAGCAGCTAGGTATTAGTAACAAAGAAGAGGCTATAACAAGCTGTCTGTTAACCTGACATTGTAAAGTTGTAGGAATTGTAGGATGTTCACAGCTCAGCTCATGATTTCAACATGATTAACATTCGAAGGGCTTCAATGCCCTTCCGAATTTGGGTTATTGTATGCTATGTTTACCTCTCTCTCTCTCTCTCTCTCTCTCTCTCATGCATCTATTGTATCCCTGTGTTGCGTTTGGTTGCACACTCTCCGATGTTTCTGTAGGCAGGGTTGGTCTTCCATGATACATGCCATAAACTTTAGTCCTCTGGTATTTGCCCCCCTTGGTTTTACCCATTCGTTTGGATTTTTAGAATCTTGCGGTCCTCAGTAGTTGGATATATAAAGGGAGAGATGGGGAACTTATTTTACTTGCCTTTTAAGGATGTTGTGTATTCATCGATGCCATGAATCTATATTGCTTAGTTTGGTTGTGACTGATCATGGAAGGAAATTGCTTGCAAGAAAAAAAGGAGTGAAAGGAAATTGTACAATCTATTGGTGGATGTTACATAAATCTTGAACCACTTTCCCAGTACATTGGCAGGGAAGCTGGGGAAACTGAAGTGAAGTCTAAAACTGCGGGCGTCTCATTGCTAAAGCGCCAAACAAATACACTGCTTGTTATTTCTTATTATTCATCTCATATTGCTTGTCCTGTATTTCTATTTCAGAATGCTTCAAGAAGATTTTCCACATTGAAAAGCCAAAAGAAAAAGGGTCTAAATTTTCGAAAACTTACCCTCATAAATAAAAGTAGTTTTAGATGTAGAGAATAAGGAGTAATGTTGAAAATCTAATTCAACTTTTTTCGAAGACATGCGATTAATTGTATGTCCGCTTAAAAAGTCGAGTTTCCGGTGGTGGACAAGTAATATGGGATATGGGACAAAGGGAGTACTATATGTCAAAGTTGGGAGAGTTTAGTTATCATTAAGGAGACTTGATACTTGTTTAGCATAACAGAGTTTTCAATCCCTTTTCTTAGATAGAAAGGAAAGCTTATTATTGTTTTTTAAAATTTATAAAGAAAACAAGGTGACCGATATGCTTTACACTTTTATACGTCTGGGGGGTTGAGTTATTCCTTCATGATCGTGAGACTTCTTCTTTTCTCATTAATGCAGCCGAGATAAATTGAATGTATTCGTTGATCTAGTGACAAACTCTTTCATGCCACAACTGTGATTAAAGAATGCTTATTGCTAGGCATTTCACCTCAGACTGACTTCACTAGCTACATTTACCTAGCCTCTAGAGGCTTGCTAGGCATATAGAGTGGGTTATGGAGGATACACAATTCATCATTTCGCTTAAGAGAGTACAAATCCAGCCTCGATATAGATGAATAGTCAAAAATAGAGAGCATGATTAGAGTATGTAAATGAAAAAGTGAATGAGCGAAATAAAAATGAACTTTTTCTGTACTTTTGATTAGAAAACATAAAGACTAGGGTTGAAGATGCTCTTACTGCCACATCATACATGAGACTCTCTTAATCCTAATAGGCTCAATTATGATGTCAAGAAAATGTGATGTCGTATTCTCATAATTCTTATATTAGCAATCACTTTCAGAGTAAATGAGAATATGATCTCTCTACCTCATCATAACCATAGATTTCTAGCTCAATCAATTAAAACAAAAGAAATTTCTTTCTCTTTCTTAATGATTCTCTCTCTTCATTTTATCTCTATTCTTTCTTATCTTGTACAAGGCATTTTCTTGTGAACCATTATTCATTTATTTTTATTATGTGGAGTCTGTGGTGGATTGATATCTAGGGCTGCAAACAATCGAGCGGCTCGGAACAGCTCAAGGCTCGGTTTGACTGGTTTAGTAATTGAGCCGAGCTTATATTCGAATCTTAGGTTCGTGTAGTAAACAAACCGTGGTCAACAATGTAATACTCGGCTCGAAAAAGCTTGACTCTGTTAAAAAAATATCAGCTCATTTAGTAAACAAGCCGGGTTCAAACACTTCAAAGCTCGACTTGGCTCGTTTGCCCACTTGGAGGCATGTATTGGCAGGACGAATAAGGTGGGCTCTTTTGAATCTAAAGTTAAGCGGACATATTGGGTTGGGTTGTCTTGTTACTCAAGCCCGGCCCAATCAATAAAAAGCCGATAAACCCATTAGTTAACAGGGGGCATATCAAATGCTTGAGGCATCAAATGCTAGGGTGATCTTTCGCAAGCTCCACACTCATTTCAGGTAATGATTCTCTCTCTCTCTCTCTCTCTCTCTCTCTCTCTCTCTCTCTCTCTCTCTCCACACTCATTTCAGGCAATGATTCTCTCTCTCTCTCTCTCTCTCTCTCTAGACGTAAACACATGCATATAGAAACAAAAATCGTTTCTTTATAGGTGATATTCATCGATCCGCGAACTGTCAATATTCTGGGAATTGCATATGCTGCTGCATTCTTAGATGTGCCTAGTTCTCTCTAAATGCATGGCACCTGTTGATAAATGCTCTTTATTTGGATTTTGGTTTTTGTGGTGGCTATGTACATGTACTTATTAGGCTTTTGAATTTTCTCAACTTTTTGGGTTTCCACGTTTGGCATTTGGAATCTCTCCCTGTATGTCTGATGGATTGCTCGTTTTGAGTGTAAAATTGGGTGGGGATATCATTATGGGGGAATTTTTTTCTTTTCATTTGTTTCAGTGCTAGTTCATATGTTTTGTTCTTTTATGGACTAAAAACCTTTGTGTCCGCTCCATAGGCTTTGATTTTAGCTGGACTGATAATATCATTATGTCGAGTTTGAATGGTCCACTGAACAAATAGTGAGGAAATTTTTATTGTACTTCATAGTTTTTATAGCATTTCAAATGAATGTCACCAATTGTTAAATTTAAACGCTAGAGATGACCTCCCAAACAAATCTATAATTCAATCTCATGTCTAATCTGGCCAATCAAACGGTCCCATGGTGTTGGGTTTGTGAAGCCTGTTTTGGTTGAACCATGGCAGGGGCTTCGGGGCAGCGCCACCGAAATGTAAACATAGTTATTACGATAATTTGGTGGTGTAAAATCCTAGCATATATAATAATGCTATACGCAGCTGATGGAACTTGTACTATATTCTCCATTCAAAACAAAGTGGAACTGGCATGAGCAATGTACCCAATTACCTGATTGGAAAACCACGTAAATCTCTGTGTCTTGCTTTTTGTTTGCATTCTTTGCTTCACTATTCTTTTTGTGGTTGTGCGTGTGTGTGTGTGGAATCTACAACCCGCAGGACTCCTCCATTAGAGTCCTAACCTACTAGTAGTTCACACATCATATACCACTCACCGTAACTGCTATGAAGAACTCCCTTTGATGCTGACTTAGTCAATTTCTGGTTTTCCTAGACCACCATTAGTTTTTAATGAACGTCTCAGATTCTTGCTTCTACTATGGATATTATAGGTTCCATTAATACTTTAATATACAATTCAAGGTTCTTGAGAAAGTATTAAACTTGATAGGATAGGAAAGTATTGTTAAAACCAGGAGATATTGCATATTACTTCTTTCACATCCCTCTTGTACTGTTAAACATCAAAGGCACAACCTTGTTCAATGTGGTTTCATATGGCTTTCTCCATGGTTTGCAAGAGCGTGCAGTAAAGTTCTTTTTCCATGAGTTGTGTATGACACTATGAGAAATGAGAAATTCCCATGCAACAATTCTGTCATCCTTCTCTTGAGTTGGACTTTGCAGAAATTAAAAAACCAAACTGGAAAAGTTGAAAGTACATCTAGAACTTCACCAAGCAATTGTAATTTGCTATTGGGATGATAAGCGTAGTAATATCACGCTATTATGTTCCATAAATAATTAAGAAGCAATGTAGTAAGATAATTGTTGTAGGTGTATTTTCATAAACTTTCTGTCGATGGTAAGTGGTAACAGAGCTTGAAACATTTCTTTGGATGTAGTTTTTAAGTATTTAGTTGCCACTATTATGGTTAATTGCACAATATGGTTTAATTGGAAGATTAAGGTTTAGAAGTGGTTTAAAGAAGATCAAGGGTACATGCCAATAAAAAAACGTTGAATAAGCAAGTGTTGGATGGGGGACTCAACTTTCTTGTGATTCCAAGTTCATTCATAAGAGATAAATTCAATCAAAGGTTTTGTGTTTATGCATTACAAGTCCATATTTTTGATGATCAAATACTGAATTAGACTTTTTCCTTCCTTTTGGGAGAACATTGACCCTTCGTGTGATATGCCATCTGATTCTTCTTTCAACTGTAGAGATTGTTTCTTTACTACCAGAAGTAAAAATGGCTGGCCATAAGGTTGCTCATGCTGCATTGAAAGGTCCAAGTGTGATCAAGGAGATTGGTTTGGGGATTGCCCTCGGTCTGGTTTGTGGTGGCATGTGGAAGACAAAGCAGTGGGAGGGGCAGAGAAAAGTCAGGACATTCTATGACTTGCTTGAGAAAGGTGAGATCAGCATAACTTCTCAAGAGTAGCTGCTCATTTGCCCTCCTCATTTTGTTGGAATTTGCTGCTAATAATGTTTTTGGCCCTACTCTTGTTTGTTGTTCCGCGTGCTGTGATGCCAATCAACATACTTTGGATGCTCTGTCTTTTTTCTTTTTTTTTTTTTGGGCTTCAAGGTGAATAAGTTCTTTCAACGAAACCTGATGGCAGATCTCTCATAGTAACTCAACATTTTCTTATGCTCTTTCTGTGATGATGTTACCCGGTTTGGCTTGGTTCTGTGAATGTTACAATTACTTCCAAGTTCTGAGTATGATACGTGTTCATCAAAAAACAGTCATTGCTTTGGAACTCATCTTATACTATCTGGTACTATAGAATTTGTCACTTCAATCGTTTGGTTGCTATTTAAACTCTCAAGTAATTGAGAAAAACTGGCAAGGATACTTGTTGACATTTTGGGAACTTTTGTCTTGTAACATGAAGTTGGCTATCCATATGGTTAAGGCCTAACGGTGTGTAGTCAAGCATCCGAGTTGTTCAAACAACTAAGTTGTTAAAGTTCTGGCACCTATTTACCATTCTTTTGAATTGATTTTACTCATTGAACGCGTGGTTTTCGTCTTGGTTGGTTAGTAAGAGTTTATGCTCTTATTGGTTCCTAATAGAAGATAAAGGTAGTTCATAGCTCTAGGGTCCTATTCGTTTGTGTGATCCGTTCCTAATGAAATCTTCTGTGGGTTATGAGCCATGCTGTTGTAAAAACCTTAAGCGCATTACAGGGTGTACCAACTGCGACCAACGTGTTCGTAAATCCTGCTCGATCTCATCGTCACACCGTGAATGCACGAGATTCGCAAATTCGCCTCTCTATGGTGGGAAATCAGGGCACTTAGGCTCCTGACTTTGATATCTGCTGAAGAAGCTCTTTACAACTTTGTGATATTAACTCTAGACTCTTGGTCAATTGCCACCTTAGTTCCTTTCCAGTGCTTTGAATGATATCTTTCCTCACCTTTGTCCTACTACTTATATTCAGGGCCGATGAATGAGACAAGCAGAAAAAATTGAGTTATGTTTAAGCGCTTTTAGGTTACAAACCGATCTCGAATGAGCTTTTACCAAGTCGAATACTAACCCGAACTCGAGTAGCTTGGTTTATTCATCAGTTGAATTTTATTTTGATTCCTTTGGTTACAAGCCAATCTCGAATGAGCTTGGCCTGCTTGTTCAATGGCAACCAAGAGTAGCACCCGGTGGCAGTCGCATAAATTATGCCTAGGAGGGGCCCTAACTACATGTAATTTTATATGGATAGCAAATAATATATTTCATATGTATATGTCGATATTTACAATGTTTGAGGAAGAGATGAGATGGTGTGTATTTGCTTAGCCATCATACTATTATTTTATACACACGCTCAAAAAATAGTTGATAACTTGAAATTTTAGGAATTCTTTCTACCCATGTATATGGATCCTAATAATTTTTTCTCACTCAAGGAACACTTGCAGGGGCCAATCCCATAGAACTTTTCTAAATTAACCTAAAAAGGAGTTAATATGTGGGAATATTTGGAGTTATGCAGGGCCCGGGCACCCCAGCACCCTTGTGTCCGTCCCTGCTAGCACCACATGTACATAGTTCCCGACACGCGAAGACAATCGAACGTGAGACAAAACACCAATTTGTTTTGCAGACATTTTGTTATTTTAATTTTAAAAAAAAAATTAGCCCGTCATTTCAGATTAGTAAAGAATTTGAGCAAAAATAAACAAGTTTATTGATATTGAAATTGGATTGCAAACCAAATTGAGTTTTGATTCTCAATCTATTAGCGACAGCTTCATGAATTCGCTGTCATTGAGATCTCTCATATTAATAATCCAACATACATCCTAAAATCATAAAGATCTAACGGATTCTTACGTGCTAGTACATTACAAAAGAAGATAAATTAAGAGGGTTTAAGGGCCCTTCTACCCAAAATATTCTCAGACTTTTTGATGCTGTCTTTTTTTATTGATTTCCTTTAATTTTTAGTAAATTTAGATCAAAATTTTCGTCTCGATACGAGGAATCCGAAAAATAAAAAAAAATGTACGCCAAAGTCAAAAAAAAAAAAAATCCTATAAACCAACGGAAAAAACTAAAAAAAAAAATTGACTTAAGAAAAAATAACCAAAGAAACTATATGATGTACCAAAAAAAGGACAGCGATTTCGTCTATGATTTAGTCGAATCTCCCAATGATGTCTTCTACAAAGAGAGGTTTTGTCCATCAGAATCAATTTTAAAGCCACAGTGTCCGTTTCATTCCTCAAATCTGCTCCCAGGTTCCACGTCTTACACCGGAGAAAGCAGAGGCCGAAGATGACATAGACTAAGAAAATATATACAATCGGTAGATATCAATCATCAAAGGAATCTCGATCTCCGTTGAGTATACATGCAAGGTCATATACATAATTGAAATAACAAAATTATATTGATGAAAATTGGTCTAATATGACGAATAAAGAAAACGAGGTGTGTAATGAAAGGTTGCATCTTCTTTTTGGGTGTCTATGAAGTGGAATTTTTGAAAAAAATAGTTAAATAATTGTTGAAGGGAGATAGTAGTATTAGGGAATTAGAGAAATTAGGGTTAGGAATTGGAGAGGGGAGAGGACGAAGAGGAATGAGGAGAAAGGACGTTTTGGGAAGGGGACATTAGGTTTGTGTGTGTGTGTGAGAGAGAGAGAGAGAGAGAGATGAAATCAGCAAAGCCGTTAGTCCTCGTTAGCAATTTCCGTTGACAATTTGACAGATTTGAATGGCAAGGGGTCAATTGAAGGATAGTTTGGGGGTAAAAATTAAAATTTGGGAGGTTATGAAATTTGGGGAGTATTTTGAAAGTTTTTTTCCCCAAAAAGTAGTAGTAAAAAAGGTGTGGCAGGGATCCAACATCATCACAATTGAACGAATGTACGTATAAGTTGGTTGAGTTGGGGAAAGTGACAGAACAAGTACCATCCCCTTCCTATGAATTTTCCTTTTGGGTTTGGCAGCATTCAAGTTTGAACCCAATCTGCTGAAGGTAACATGCATGCATTCCTTTTTATTTTATTTTTTAATTTTTCACGCAAAAGGGGGGGGGTACAGTCTAGCTGAAAACAAAGTCGAGTCTTTTGAATCCTGGAATCCCGGTCAATGTCTGGTCCTTTCCACGAATTGTCTCCAATCCTTTACCCTCTTTAGCTTCCCTCACCTCCAATATATGTCTGTACTGCAGTACTGCTTTGTGAGTACGTACTTAGGTGCCTCCAAAGTGCATGTGTCAATGGGGTCAGGATCGATCTTTAACTTCAATTACTATCTTTGATTGTACGAATGGTCGCGGACCTCTTTCTCTCACACTTCACCGTCTCTCTCCTACGACTAGACGCTAGAGCTAGAGGTTGTAAATGGATGGATTTGGACGGATTGAAAGAGGTCACGGGTCAAATATGAGCTGGTCAAATAGTAAACGGGTTGGGTCGAAAATAGGTTAACCCAAACCCACCCGACCCGACTCATTTTCCTTAAAAAAAAAACTTAATTTCATCTTTATTCAAAAAATTATGAGTTTTGATCATTATTTTTTACTTTTTCTATTCCTCTTAAAGAGACGAATAAAAAAGATACAAAAGTTTGACGCATAATTAATAAATTTGAATATTTTTTGTTCTTCATAGTGTGTGGCTGTAAAGGTTTGATACCTCTTTGGGGGAAGGATGAATGTTTACAGGAATCGAACACTGGTCATGTGTATAGAGTATAAGAGGGATACCAACTGCACTTCATTCTACTTGCGTGGTGTGTAAAGGTTTGCCTTTTGGACTTTTGTTAGTTTCACGTCAATTTTTTGTGGATTATTGGTTCGATTCGACGAGAGGAATCGGAAAAGTAAAAAAATTTGGTCCAAACCTATTTTTTTTAATCGCATTTGTTAGTTTTTCGTCAATTTTTTATGGATTATTGCTTCATCATGACAAGAGGAATCTAAAAAGTAAAAAATTACGATCGAAACCTATTTTTATAACAAAGACAAAAATAAGCGGCTTCTTTTTGTCTTTATTAAAAAAAAATTGGGTTTCGATATTGAAAAATCGACGCAAAACTAACAAATGTGAAAAAAATTGAATAAAGGACAAAAAAAATCCATTTGGATTATTTCGCCAAAATTCGATTCGTCTCGTCGAAATGAACGATTAGCCCCAAGGTTACAAGGAAAAGCTAAACAAAAAGTTACGAAAGTAAAAAAATACCGAAATAATTTCTAGACCTATAAATTATGAAAAGTAAAAAAAATGGGGCAGCAGAAATCGGCACTGAAAAATTACAAAAAGTAATAAAAAAAATGAGGGCAGCAAAAATCGGCACTGAAATTTTTTCCCAATGACCAGATGTGGAAACAGCACTTCCGTGTTTTTTGGATCATATTTGGGTCTTTTAATTTCAACCCATATTGAACCCATTTTAAACCCACCTAAATCCATGTAAATATGGGTTAATATGGATTGAACCCATATCAACCCATTATATAATTTGGACGGGTTGGATTGGGAAATAAGTGGACGGATATAGACGGGTGGGAAAATATATGTTGAGATTGCCACCTCTAGACTCTACTACAGTATTTGCAATGAATGAATTTGCCAAATGTTGTGGGCACGCGCTGATCGATCGTGCACAGATGAGTCTGTGGGCTCATTTCGGGGTCCCACACGAATAATTTGAGGCGAGTTGTTCAGTAATTTTGAGATAATCTTTCAAGTTTTCGCGTGGAAGATCAGCTTAATCGAATAAGTGTAGGTGTTTAATACAATCTTTCATTTTTTTCATTCAAAATATACTATTATTCGTGTAGATCCCGGAATGGACCCTACAGACCCATCTATGCACAATCGGAGCACTGCCCATCGGTACCTCTAGTCGGGCCCGGGATTTTTTTTACAGTAATGCTACACGCACAGCAACTGTGCACAGATTTTGTGCACAGGTTTTTTGTGGGGCCCACTACGGGTCCACACAAATAATCCGAGCCGTTCATTAAATGTAAAACATTTTTTTAAGGGCCCTCGCAAAAAATCAGTTCAATCCGATACTCATAGATGCCTGATTCAATCATTTAACTTTTCATTCGAATCTCAGGATAATGAAAAGTTAAATGATTGAATCAAACACTTATAGATATCGGATTGAGCTGATTTTTGGTGGGAGGCCTTGAAAAAATGTTTTACATTTAATGAACGGCTCGAATTATTTGTGTGGGACCCGTAGTGGGTAACTTACATTGCCCCTTCTATAACCCTCAATTACTTTTGTCACCCCCTCTAAATCTCTGAAATACTTTATCCTCCCATTTTATTGCGCCTGTTTTTTTTTTTGAGATGTTCTAAAAAATTATTTATATCTCACAATCTATAATGTTTTTTATGATTTTGAAAACTTGTTAAAAAAATAAATTAAGATCTATCAAACAAGATCCATATTGAATATATAAAATATTATAGATTGTGAGATATAGATAATTTTTTGGGACGCCCCAAAAAGGAAACATACGGAACAAAATGGGACGGTATTGTCAGCTAACTCGGTTTACGAAAAAAGAAATGCATTCCGCATTGAAACAACAATTATATATAGTTCGAAGAATACCTAGAAAATGGTTTTGCCAAATTCACACAACAAATCATAATGAAAGTTAACAAAATGACGTGACACAATTAGTTTTTTTTTTATTTTATTACATATTAAAGGTTCGTTCTTTTGGACTTAACTTAAATCTGAAAATTTTGTCCTTATTTGAATTTTTTTCGCATTTGTTAGTTTTGCGTCAAACTTTTATGGGTTATCTAAAAAGTGGGTATTTCTCAAAATACTTGGGTAAAAGTACCAAAATTTTACTTTTCCGATTCCTTTCATCGAGACGAATTAATAACCCAAAAATATTTGGTGCAAAACTAAAAAATGCGAAAAAAATTCAAATGAAGACAATTTTCAGATTTAAGTTAAGGCCAAAAGAATGCAGTCTAGATGTAAGGAGTTGCATATTAAATATAAGGAGGGCAAAAGTTTTAGAATATCAAGGTCACATTATTTTGTTTCTTGTTTAGAATAAAATTTGAATAAGATGAAAAATAATTCTAAATTAACTAAGTTACAGAAGAATGGACAAAACACGAACCAAACACACTAGCACGCCCACATAATTAGCGTCAGGGTTGACTCTGAGTTTTCGGGGGCCCGATGCGGACGTTTTAAATGGAACCCTTTATATAATTCACAGATAATTTACTTTTAAGAATATAAAATCAACTTTAAAGAGAAATATTACAAGTATTCAAAAATGTAATTTCAAAAAACTAGATAATCATTTCTATGGGGTGGTTCTGGCTAAAATGAAAGGGAGAGGAGGGGATATGAAACCCTTTGTACAAATAATTCGTACAACGTTTTCTCATTCTAGTCAGCTTTCACGACACTTTAGGTTAACTTGTTACATCGAAAGGGTCCTGATGTAGTGGGATCGCTTGGATTATTTCAATGGAATTACTTAAACATCATTATTTTCGCTTTTTTAGTGACAAAAATAGTTATTAGACTCTCACACTAATTCTGTGTATGGACATAATAGAAGAGTATATATATAAAATAAAATAAAAAAAAGGAACCCCAGAAATTAGAAAAAATTTGGCAGCACGATTATCGATAGGCCGCATCCTCGGGGTAACGTGGACAGAACACGAGCTCAAGGGCAAAGGTATGGAGGAAGAGAGGTGGGCTATAGCTCTGGTTTAGTGAAAAAAATTAAAACATTTATATGTAAAATTTTAGCCCATCTCATTCATATGTAAACTTGTTGAAAATATCGACTCAAATTGAATAATGAACGATTTTTAATCTCCAAAACAATGCAGGACACAACTTCAATAGTATACTTTTCTTTTGTTTATTTTTGAACATTTACGTATTTATGTACAAATTTGTTAGATATTAATTATAAAAGTTTCTATATACATATATGTACACATATTAGTTTATTAAATTTTCGGTTAGCTCATGGCAGATTAGATTTTTGATTCCACCCTTGCACGAGCTGGTTGTTTCCATTGAAAGCATAGTACTACTTGAATTGCTAAATACTGTGAGTGTGACTATTGCTAGGTTTCCTCGTCGTTTAATATTACAGTAGTAAATACAAAACTAAATTTACGAAAAAAAAACAAAACAAAACTGATTTCCTCAAATGATGCTACTCCACAAGTATGTTACAAACGGAAACCCCATAATGTTCCGTCATTCACCGACCTAAACCATTGATTTGATACTCTCATAACCTAAATAGATCACTGCAGGATAAAATCAAACATGAGTTTCGTCTTTCGAGCATTTGGTTATTGTAGAGGGCAAATAAATACCCGCACACATGGCATGCTTCCCGATCAACACGTGAAATGAGAAAAAGGCGCAAAGGAAAGTACCCGGCCCCATTACCACAGGCCCAAGGCCGCGAGACCAAGCTCACCGCCGCGGGCCTAACACCGTGGGACCAAGTTCACCACCGCAAGCCTAAGGCTACGAGACCGAGTTCACCACCGCAGATCATCCAATCCGTGGGCCCAAGACCGTGTGATCGAGAAACCACAACCGCGTGCCTAAAGGCCAAGGCCACGGCCCGCCACATGACCAAGCCCATCGAACCGTGGGGTCTTGAACCGCAGACCACCAAGCAACAGGGCATCGAGCCACAGGTCACCAGGCAGCAGACCTCAGCTTCCAGCTTCAGAAGGCCACAACTTCCATCTCCAGCAAGCCATAACTTCCAACCTCAACAGCTTTCAGGGCTTATTTTCCTTAAATAAAGTTTAAGTAAAGATTTCTTTACTTTATTTTATTTAATGAAAATAAAGATTTGTGGGCTTCCCGACCGGCGCGCGCTCGAGAGTCGCCACCTGGATTTTTGAGATGGATGATCCAAGAAACCGGGAAATCGTTTGAAAAAGGCTTTTGGTCTAGCGAAAAACGTTGAGACTTTGGGTTCGGAAGCCATGTTACGAATGAGAAAGGTTTTGTTGAAAAGCACCCCATTCGCCCGGTAAATCCGGTCTCTACTAGACATTTTCAAAGGGGGGGAGTTTCATACATCTTTTGGAAAATGGAACTCTTTAATAAACAAATAAGAGGGGAAGGGACATTGGAGATATATCACATTAACGTGTACATGGTGCTGTCTGTATAGAAATGGTGAGCAAATGATATGATACAGAATGAAATAGATGATCTGTAGGCCATCCGGATCAGAACCACACAACACAGCCTATCATAAGACCACGCACGGCCTTATGATATGCCGTGCGGTCTATTTATGCTACTATCAGATTTTCATCAGTGCTTATACAGCGCACGGTACTTCCGATATCCCGTGCGTGACTCTGTAAAGATATCAGAAAGTACCCAGCCACTGCTTTATTTCAGAATAGTACATCTTTCTTCAAGCCACGAACGGAAAACAAGTTTTGACGTATTTGGATCATTTGAGAAAGCAAATAGGCCTTATTCAGGGAATAAAACATGGCTTGTAGATATAGTCTTATTCTGAAGCTACTGATGACAATATTTCAGCAATATAAAAAGGCCCGATGAAGAACGACCATGATTTGGATAGTTTGCCAGAGATTAATGAAAGACCGTGCATTTTAACATACCACGTCGTGTGACACACCAAAATGCCGCACGACGTGGTATATCCTGCACAGTGACTGCTTTTGTTTTCAAAAATGGTTTTTAAATCAGTATTTAATTAAAAGGGGTGAGCCTGACTACAGAAAAGTTTCCTTAGGGTCAGGACTGAGCCTAACCCAAGGAAACTTGGTTTTTACCTTTGATCTTGAGCTTGGATGAGGACGGATGACAGTGGATGGGCGTTGGTACGGTCGGTTGAGAAAAGAGAGGTGTGGATGTGCGTGGTAGATGGGTACATTGGGTAGTTGGAACCTTAAAGTGAGTAAAAGTGAGTAAAAGGACTCACTTTAATGGTGAGGAGAAAAATAGGAGACTTTTGGAAAGAAAAAGCCAAGAGAATATTTTTAGAGCAAACTTTCTCAAGGCTTGGAAGTGAGGAGTGGGTGTGAAAGCATGATGAGAGAGAAAGAGGCTTCAAGGGCCCTTTCCCTTGAGTGGAGGGGTGAATTTATAGGCAAGAGCTAAGGATTTTGAATTCAAATGGAGAAGGTATTTCCTGGGCGGGCCAGAAGTGTTTTTTCAGCTAAGCCAGCTTGTAGCTGTGGCTTAAGTGGGCGTGGCCGACAGCTAACTGAGCCAGTCAGAACTTTATCCAAAATGCCGTGTGGTTTACCTCATGACCTCGTACGGCGTAATGAAATTCATTACACCCCGCGGTGTAGAGTTGTGTTGTGCGGTACTAAGAATCCAGTCCAGGGCTTTTGGGCTTATTTTAGGCTCTTGGACTCTCGGGTTGAGGGAGTCTTTGGGTTGAGGGAGTCCTTGTCCTTTATTCAAGCTCTCAAAGGTATCGTTTCCTTTATTTCATCATCGGGACATTCAAATATCCTCCGAGGTCCGGATTGGGGCGTCTACAGTAGTCCCTCTTTAACGTAACTCAGACACCATTTATTGGTGCGAGTGCCGCTTAAAGAATAGGCATCCCAATCCATTGCTCCAAGGTCTTTAAACGGAGACAAGAACGCATGAAAACCGAAATGCAAGCATTTGACAATGGTGGTCACGCTCATGGAGCTGCCTACGTACCCCGTTGTAGAGATCAGACCAACGTAATTCAATCAAGACAATGCAAGCGAAAATGAGTCCGGGAGGACAAATAACAAAATCATGTAATAAACTTGAGAAGATCGAGTGCCTGTAGTGCTGAGTGTTGTGAATTAAATGTAAATAACTGTGTGTGCGAGACGAGCCCTGAAAAAGGCGTTAATTCGTGGCGAGCCCCTTCGAGGAGCAAAAATTGAGACGAGAATTCGAGACAAGCTCTCGGGGGGCTAAATTCAAGACGAGCATTCGAGAGGAGCCCTCGGGGGGGGAGGGGGGCAAAATTTGAGGCGAGCCTCGGACGGGCAAAAATTCCAGACGAGCCCTCAGGGGGCAAAATTCGAGGCGAGCCTCGGATAGGCAAAAATTCCAGACGAGCCCTCAGGGGGCAAAATTCGAGGCGAGAATTCGAGACAATCCCTCGGGGGGCAAAATTCGAGGCGAGCCCCGGACGGGCAAAAATTTGAGACGAGCCATCAGGGGGCAAAATTCAAGGCCGGCCCCGATGGGCGAAAATTCCAGACGAGTCCACAGGGGGCAAAATTCGAGGCGAGAATTCGAGACGAGCCGTCGAGGGGCAAAATTCGAAGGGAGCCAAATTCCATACGATCCCTCAAGGGGCAAAATTCGAGGCAAGAATTCGAGACGAGCCCTCGAGGGGCAAAATTTGAGACGAGACGAGACTTGGAAGGGCAAATTTTGAGACGAGACAAGCCCTTGAAGGGCAAAAAGTTGAGACGAGCCCTTGGGGGGCAAAATTCGAGACAAGACGAGCCCTGGAATGGCGAATTTTGAGACGAGACGAGCCTTTGGAAGGCGAAAAGTCGAGACGAGCCCTCAGGGGGCAAAATTCGAGACGAGACAAGCCCTAGAAGGGCAAAAAGTCAAGACGAGCCCTCAGGGGGCAAAATTCGAGACCAGACGAGCCCTTGGAGGGTGAAATTTCGAGACGACCCCTCGGAGGGCAAAATTCGAGACGAGACGAGCCCTGGAAGGGCGAAAAGTCGAGACGAGCCCTCGGGGGCCAAAATTCGAGACAAGACGAGCCCTAGAAGGGCGAAAAGTCGAGACGAGCCTTCAGGGAGCAAAATTCGAGACGAGATGAGACGAGAATACTGCGAGTCCCCAGGGACGCTAATATTTCGGCAAACCCCGAAGGTTGGAAAATTATTAGAAGTCCCCGGAGGATGAAAATTATGACGAGTTCCAGAGAACGAATATAGCGAAGAAATGTGAATACGGCAAGTCCTCGGGAGAGGAAAAATTCTAGGACAAAAATTAAAGAACCCCTTAATCAAAGCACAACTTTCTAAAAAAAATTTATGCAAAACGACCGGAATATTTAAGTCCCAAGAGGAATTTGGTGGCTAGGTTGAACAATTTTAGAGAAGAGGGATTTACTCCTGTAAAGCTAGAATGCCGTGCGGCTTGGCATTCCAACGCGTGACATTTCAATTTTCCATGCAACTTTTCAATTTCCGAGAACAGTCGGTTGGTTTAAGGATGCCCATTAATGCAGGCGTGCCCGTTCGTCATCTTCCGTGTCTTTATAAGGATAGTGGTGCCTCATTCCATGCACCACCAACAAAACTCTTTAGTTCCTTCACATCCCTTCCGTACTACAGAAGATTTACGAGCACAAGAATGGCAAACAACAGCCTTGTTGCGTGAGTCGCTGCCTTGGAGGCCGAAGTGGCCTCGTACCGGGAAGAGATCGAGCAACTTACTACGCAAATCGCGAGACTTATCTCTACTACTCGCACCCTTCATCGGGCAGTGTCGAATTTGCAAGACTTTGCCTTTGACCAACTGGATGACAAGCATGACCTCGAGTACGCACCGGGGCACGAGTCAGAGGAGACTGCGGAGGATTCGGAGGGGAATCCGAACGGTTCCGATGATCGTTCGGATGGTGCGAACGATGCATTCGGCGAGGGAAGCAATTGAAGGCAATGAAGAAAGCGAAAAGGAGCAGTAGGATTTTTCTCGTTTTTGTTATTGTTTTTGTTTCTTTTTTTTATCCCGAATGTAATGAAAATTCTGGGGGTTGCCTCAGTTTGATCAATGGAATGAAGTCCCTTTTTCCTTATATCTGTCTGTTTTCTCTGTTTCTGAATAGACCCGAGCAACCCAAACATAACGCCTTCAGATGCCAGAACTATTCTCAGAACACTTGTCGAAATAACCAAGAACGCCGCGCGTAGCTTACAGAGGGACGTACGGCTCAACAAACATTATGTCGCGCGTTGTAGTTAGAATGTCGTGCGGCGCTATAGGTTGTGAACCCAGTCCATATTTAATTCTAGGCGATTCGGTTCGAGAGGGGAATATATACGGGTGAGGCGTACACAGTACGCCCCACCGTTCAAAAATTTCCTCTTTCTCTCTCTCTCTCTCTCTCTCTCTCTCTCTCTCTCTCGATCATCTCTCTCTCTGCTCTCTCTCTCTCTCTCTCTCTCTCTCTCTCTCTCTCTCTCTCTCTCTCTCGGCTTTCTCTCTCTCTCACATTCGATCATGGACGATATTGACATGCCCGGTGGTGATCAACCAAAAAGGGTCGAGGTTACACCGCCCCCGGTCCCTCCAGAGAGTGACACGGTGATTGGGGATGTTCCGGTGTCCATGGGGGACTCGGTTCCGACAGCCATGGACGACGAGGCTGCGGCCTCGGCTGCCGTGGTAGGCAGCGACGGTGGCGACAGTGGAGAGGTGGCCGGTGATGGTCTTAGTGCAGAGGGCTTCGGTGCAATAGAGCCGAGGGGCAATGGTGAGGCTGTGGGCCAGTCAGGAGCTGTTGGTGGTTCGGAGGAGAGGGCCGCGGAGGCCCATAGTGGTGGTGGTTCAAATAAGGCAGAGGAGGAAATGGAGGCCTCTCTCGCGAGAGAGCCTCGGGCCGACTTGGGGAAGGACCCCATTGTCGAGGAGGAGCTGGGAGAGGAGCAGGAGACACCGGCCATGTTTGTAGGCAGTGGCGCAGGTGCGGGGTTGTCGCGGCCCATAGGTGCAACGGACTTTTTAGAGACAACGTCCCTCGCAGACTTGGTGGAGACTTTGCGAGGGGTACCTGGGCTGGCTGAGGCTTTGCTTGAGTCCCGTGAGCGGGAACTATGAGCCAAGATTGAGACTGGAGCGGCCGAGGGGCCACGGGTTGAGGAGGAGGAGGTTTTGGTTCCACGGAGGACCGTGGTGGACGAGGAGACTGCGGTCCTTGGGTGTGACCGGCCTTTTACCGAGGAGTCTTATGTGCCACTTCGGCACGCAGTGGTGCCTGCGCTGTTGGATGCCTATATGCCTGAGAGGACTGCCTATGACGAGGCCCTGGTTCTGAGGGACCCCCAGCTGCACCTGTCCTTGCGACCAGACGAGGTATGCTTTAATACTTGTATTTCAATACAATTCACTATGCCTCTCAATTCCATGCTTTAGAATATTATGCCTATTCTGAGTATTATGCCTGTTTACTGAATATTATCCATTTGTCGTAACAGGCGATCACGATCTCATTTTACGGGGGTGCGGTCGACGTGCCGAAATTCTGGGAAAGTCTCCCTAAAGCAGTGAGGGAGATGGTGAGGGAGGCAGGCTTCGGAGAGTTTGTTAGGGTGTTAACACAGGCGAGCAACGATCGCCAGGTAGTGAGGGCACTCGCCGAAAGGTGGTGGGATACGACAAACTCGTTCCACTTCTCTTTTGGTGAGATGACGGTGACGCCATTGGACTTTGTGGCGATCACTGGTCTGAGGGTCGGAGGTGACCCTATCCCTTACGACGCTACGGCGGGGAGAGACCTCGAGCTTCAGAGGCGTCTCCTGGGGTACAGGCTGAAGGCAGAGAGGGGGGATGCGCCATACGCCCAGCTTTTAAACTTTTGGACAAAGCCTCCGGTGGGTAGGGTCTAGAAGGAGCAGATGGCGAGGTGCTTCGTGTTGTACGTACTTGGTGCGTCCCTGTTTCCCAACAGGCGCAACCTAGCACACCTTTCTTTCCTGCCTGCGCTGAGGAATATCGGGGAGATTGCCCGTTTCGACTGGGGCGGTGCGGCTTTGGGGCGTGCTATGCTTTCATGGGGTCTCTTTCCCGAGGAGCAGGGAAGAGCCTCGGCAGCTATTGGAGAGTCTGGGAGGTATAGCTTGAAACTCTATTTTTTGACATTTGTTAGCTTTCCATTCATTCATTGCATGTCTTGTGCTAACTCTTAATGCTTTGATTTGCAGCTTTGGATGTATGAAGTACTAGACATGTACCCTCCCATGACGTCGTGTCTTGACGACATGATATTTCCTCGGGCTCTCCGTTGTTCAAAGGAGTATCGGGGCGTGAAGAAAGGAAAGGCGACTTGAATGCCTACCGGCTGTACTTGGACGAGTTGCTTCCTGATCAAGTATCCATGCTTCCTTTGATTTCCTAATTTATGTTCCCAACACATTTCTATTGAATGATTTCCTAACGCATGCTTCCCGCTATAGGTACACTGGCGCATCTGGGATCGCTTTGAGGTTCCATATGTGGCCCAAAGTAGGGATGTGGCGAGGGGAGAGTGCTGCTTCAGTCCCCTTACGACTAGGAGTGGTACCTGGGTGACCGGTTATCACGTTAGTTGTTAAGGCTAGACACTTTTCAAGTCCCTGGGCCCCTTCCTCCTTCTATGCAGAGGACGAGCCAGTATACATTGGAGGAGGTTGAGCGGTTCACGCAGCCGGACCCTCAGCTCGAGCCATTGTTTCAAGCTGGTGCTGACTATGCGGAGTAGCAGGCTCAGGCTCAGTACCTGATGCAGGGCTTTGGGATTCGTGATGCCTGGGAGGCGCAACGGCAGGCGCGAGGTGGTAGGAGAGGTAGGGGAGAAAGAATAGGAGATGGAGGTAGAGGCAGGGGCGGACTTACTGTTGGGCAAGGGGGGTCCACTGACCCCACTCAACAAAAAAAATTTGTGAGAAGTAATGTAGTTTTAGGGGTATTTTTGTAAACTTGCCCCCATGTCCTCTAAACATTTTGCCCTTATACCCCCACCAAATTACAAGCATTGCCCTTTTCACTTTCTCCTTTTTCAGCCACTTTTTCTTCTCTCTCTCTCTGTCTCTCTCTCTCCAAAAAAGGAAAAAAAATGGAGAATGGAGATTCGGAGAACTCACACAGTTTGAAGGAAATTCTTTTTGAAACCCTCGATCTTCATCACTACCGCTGACGAGCTGGAGTTTTTTTTCAGTCATCACTTATCAGACCCATTTACAGGTGAGTAGCTTAGTCTTAAATCCCTTTTTTTTTTTTTTTGTGCAAAGTGGATTTGATCCACAAATACTCAATCTCTCTTAATACTTTTTCTCGCTATATGGATAATGGATATGGGGATGAAAATCAATATTTGTGGCTGTTTTTATAGTTTTTTGGAACTCACTGTTTATGGTTATGGAACAAGCTCAAGGGAAAGGAAAGCATTTTGTGAATGTTTTGTGGGTCTCTGATTCTTTAGTTTAATTTTGGGCTAATTGATTATTTTTTACAAAGTGAATGTTGGTGTGGATTTTTTTTTTGTTGTAGATTGGGGAACCAGGAGTCCGGGACCACAGTCTCAAATTTTGAGCAAAGAAAGTCAAAGGCAAAAGCTAACTCATGGCCCTAGATATAAATTAATTGGGACATAATTCATTATTTTGTAGATTGTGACTTTTTTGGGGAATAATACTATTGACTATTTTTTTTTTATCCGCATACTATTGACTGTTGAACACCAAGTTCTTCCATTATGGCATTTGTAGTTTCTATAGCAGCTGCATTGCAAATGTCCTTTTGAATCTTCGGAGATGTGAGTTTAAGATTTTCAGGAGCATTTTTAAGTGAAACAGCTCTAACATTCTCATTTTGCACACAAAGAAACTTCAAAAGCTCAAGAAAGTTTCCTTGGTTGTTTGATAGTTCGGATTCATCATGCCCACGAAATGAAAGCCCTTGTCTCAAGAGAAATCGAGCACAATCAATTGATGCTGTCAATCGTACCTTGTAGTCTCTCTTGGCATCATCAGATAGCTTGGAGAAAACTGTTTCAATCTGCTGCTTTTGATTCAATAAATCTTGACATTTTCTTTGAGCTTGTCTATGGGCGCCATTAATACTTCTTTCATGAGTTTTCAATCTACGCTTCTTCTTCCAATTTGTATATCCCTCACCCACAAAGCAATCACCACCTCCTTGATCTCCTATTTCAGTTTTGAAAAGATAGCAATAAAGGCAAAATGCAGCATCTTTTGATATACTATACTCCAACCAACTACCATATTCATCAAACCATTTAGAGTTGAATCTTCTCAAGAATCCCGAAAAGTTCTTTTGCGGAAATTGGTGGTTACGAGGTTGGCAAGGGCCCTTTAGCAAGTAAGCCCTCCGAACTTGTTCTCGAATGTTTGGATCATAATCCATAATTCGAGGTCGAAGCCCTGGATCAGCTTGAAGCTCCGGTAAGTCACTTTCTTTACGACTTTGCTTCGAAGGCTCATTGTTAATTGTAGGAGTTGATGATTCTTCGGGATTCTTTCGTTTAAAATACCTCTCCATATCTATAGAAATAAAAGTACAAATTGTTAACAAATTTCTATCAAAAAAAACCCTAAGTTTGAGTTCTTCTCTATTCTCCTTGATGACTCTAGGGATGTTTCAACGAAGGAGCAATGGCGGTTGCTTTGAGATATGTTGATAAGAGGGGATGTGTGGTAGAGCACTTTGTGGGTATTAAACATGTTAGTAGTACTAATGCTCTCTCTCTAAAGAATGCAATTGAAGACTTGTTTTCCACACACAACTTAAGCATTTCTAGATTGCGCGGACAAGGTTACGACGGGGCTAGCAATATGCTAGGGGAGTTCAATGGACTCAAATCACTTATTTTGCGGGAGAATGAACGTGCATATTATGTTCATTGTTTTGCTCACCAGCTTCAATTAGTTCTTGTGGCCTTAGCAAAAAATCATGTCCATATGGCCGACTTCTTTGCTTTGGTTTCTAACATTGTTAATGTTGTTGGAGCCTCATGCAAACATCGTGATGCTCTTCGGGAGAACCGAGCTGCCCAAATTATTAAAGCTCTTAGTCTCGGTGATATTACAAGTGGCAAAGGCCTTAATCAAGAGACCATTCTTAGTCGCGCTAGTGATACACGTTGGGGATCACATTATGGCACCTTACTTAGCGTGGTTACCATGTTCGACTCTGTGATTGATGTGCTTGATGTTGTAGTAGAGGATGCATCTTCCTCAGATCAAAAATTAGAAGCCTTCCATTTATTGAAGGGAATGCAATCTTTTGACTTTGTATTCAATCTACATTTGATGAAATCTGTCTTGGGAATTACAAATGACTTGTCGCAGGCATTACAAAGAAAAGAGCAAGACATTGTAAATGCCATGACACAAGTTCAAGTATGCAAGCAACGACTCCAATCGATGAGGGATAGTGGATGGAGTAGTTTGATGGATGAAGTTTCTGCTTTTTGTAGAGGCAATAATATTGATGTTCCTAGCATGGAAGGCCTCTATGTTGCTCAAGGAAGATCAAGGCGTAGAGCTCACGAAAAGACTATTTCTCATCACTATCATTTCGAGGTTATGAACACGGTTATCGATAGGCAACTCCAAGAGCTAGACAATCGTTTTAATGTGGTGAGCACCGAGTTGCTTCTTTGTGTTGCATGCCTAAATCCATCCAACTCATTTGCAAGTTTTGACAAGCAAAGGTTGAACCGCTTTGCCAAATTTTATCCTAAAGACTTCTCGTGTATTGAACTTTTGGCAATTTTGGATCAACCTGAGAATTTCATCAGTGATGTGCGCTCTAGTTTTGAGTTTTCAAATTCAAAAGGAATTAGTGATCTTGCTCAAAAGATGGTCGAGACCCGAAGAGATATAGGGTATCCATTGGTATACAAACTGTTGAAGTTGGCCTTAGTTTTACCTGTTTCGACTGCGATAGTAGAGAGGGCTTTTTCTGCTATGAAAATTGTGAAGAGTCGACTTCGTAACCGGATGGGTGATCAATGGATGCATGATAGTTTGATTGTCTATATTGAGAGAGAGATTTTTGATAGCATTTCAAATGAAGCTATCATGAATCGATTCCAAAATATGACAAATCGACGTGGTCAATTGTAGGTGAAATGATATGTAATGAACGGATATGCTTTTTTGCTTATTTATTAGAAGTCGGTATCTCTTTTTGGTTATTGTTCTATTATTTTTGTTATCTTTTGGGTCATTGTTTACAAGTGCAAAATTATCTGTGTTGTATATGTTTGACGACTTGACCCCAGTGGGATCAAATCCTGGTTCCGCCACTGGGTAGAGGAGGTGAGGGTTATCGTGACGGCGGTACAGGTCCGAGTAGAGCCAGGTTGCCTGCACTCTCTTGGACAGTGGACGTGGTGACCGCTCAGGGAGTCCCTGGCCTAGTGGAGGGGCCACATCCTATAGTCGAGCCTCCAAAGTTCCTTGCTCAGGTATATCCTATTTTTGTTCCCTTCATACGTCTTGCTATTGTCACTGCACGTTCTGATTTTTCCTTTCAATGCACAGGTGACTCCAGAGTACACCAGAGAAATGGCAGCGGCCATGATGGGCCTGGAGCAGCTGGTGCATCAATATGTTATGGGCCATCCCCCAGCAGTACTGACTCGCGTTGGAGGGACGACGGTAAACCCTTTGAATTTCTACTGCTTACTCTTATTCTAATTCAAGATTATGATGTGTATGCTATATGAATGCTATTGCAGGCTAGAGGAGAAGCTTCACGAGGCTACGCCGGAAGTCTGTTCGCATGCCTGTGCAATAGGCTTCTTCCGCTGGCTCTCGAGAGGAGCGACCCTCAAAGAAACAACGACACTCTGGCGGCACCGAGGAGGAGCCTATTGCCGTTCCAGACGAGATCGATGAGCCTACAGACATTAATCTGTAGGACACCTTTGGTAGTACCGTGCCAAGGGTGACGCGCATTCAGGAGGTTGTCAGCTCTGAGGCAGAGGAAAAGGACGAGGAGGAAGGTGAGGACTGAGTTTCCTCTTTTGCTTTTTGTCTTTTGGTAGGGCCTGCATGCTTCCTTTTGTAGGGTGCCTGTTTACCCTTGGTAGATAGGATTTTGTGCATCAGGCTTGCAAGCCTTATTTTACTATATATTCCGACTCATGGATGCCGAGGAATTTATGCATAGAAATCTTTCTTTCAATATCTTTGTCACTCAATCTCTTTTATTGCTGCTGTTCAACGAGAATGTAATAACTAAGACACTCACCAAAATGTACAACTAGTCATAGATCATAAAATTGAGTCCAATGCGTGGTTTGCAATGATTGACATAGAAGTAGAAATCGAAGAAGTAATTCAACAAACTTGGAAAAATTGACGCTTCACCCAAGAATTTACACAAATGCCCTTGCCACGGATTTGAATACGACTATGACAGACTTCGAAACTTGATATGTAACCTAAAAGTTTGACCTTATGCTTGGAATACGCTTGAAAACTAGTCCAAAAAGTTGACTCTGGAAGGTCACAACTTCAAATTTTGACTTGGGACCCGAACTGGAACTTGGACCGAGTTACTTTTGACCAACATGACTTGTGCGACTTGAGAAAACAACTTGAAATGATCCGAGACGTGATTTGACATCTTGACACGGCTTAAGAATGGGATTATGTTGACTTTTTGTACCACGACCTTGAATCTTGGGAGTTGACTCAAAACGAAACATCCTTGAAGTCCCAAATTCTTGCTAGAGTGTGTTCTGGTGGTTGGTGGTGCCCTAAGATGCCTCAAATCCATTCCATGCTCTTGCTGTCAAAAACTGTAGAAATGCAGACGGAGTATGCCGTGCGTTCTTTCAAAACGCCGTGCATTACTCCTCAAGGCTTCACGGGGTACCAAAGCTATACCGTGCTGATTCTCCTGGATCTAAACGTCGTGCGTGGCTCTACTACGCCGCATGGGGTTATCTTCCTAACACTCTGCATTTTGTTGTTTCCCAAGGCATTTTGCATGAAGGTTGAAGTTTGACCTGTGCAAAGGCATTTCAAAGCCAATGCATGTTTGCATTGTACTTCCATGCTATGACCAAGCCTTTTCCTATGAAAGACTCATGAAAAATTTACACTTTTGAAACCCAAGGCTCCTTGAAAGTTGAAGTTGTTCCCTCCATCATTCCTATAAATTCAGGCCTTTAACTCCAAATTCTTTCCACCCCATTCAAGTCTTACTCTTCTAAAGCTCATTCTTCCTCCCAATGGCCCTTTCGCTCACCGGTTCACTCCGCCCATGGTTGGTTTCGATGGAGGGCGTCGATTGACTCAACTTCCGGGCTCATGGCCTCTACTCCATGAGGTACCTTCGCAACATCCGTCTTCACCCCAAGCTTTTGAGGGCAACCGCGAGTCTTTGGGACCCCGAGGTCCATGTGTTCCGTTTTGGCGAACAAGAACTTTGTCCCACCGTGGAGGAGTTCCGTGCATACCTCGGCGGTTTCGGCTCGGGAGAAGTCATTATCTCTCCTGTTCGTGAGAGCATCCATAAGGTTTTATCCGCAGCCCTTGGATTGAGTAGCAGTGCTGCTCGCTACTTAGTTAGCGATGGTCGCCTCCATGTGATGCGACTTATTGAGATGTTTTCTCCCCCCAATGATCTTGCGGACATAACTTATCAAACTCGGCTCATGACTGCCCTCTGCATGTGCCTGCTTGCGGCCTACCTTTTGGTACTCTCCACTGGTCATGCTGGCTCAGCTCTGGTCAGCATTGCCATTCAAATCGAGGCTCGAAAGGACGTGATTCCGATGGTTTTGGCTGAGACATTGATAGGTTTGGATAAAGTTCATTCTGGAGAGACTGAGACTTTCGGGGGTAGTCATCTCCTCCTACAGGTTGGCTTCTCACTCAGCTCTCCTTTTTCGAGTCTCTCTCACGTTCTCATTTTACCTCAACGCTTAGTTCGGCTTCCTATGGTTTCTTGTTTTTCTCTCTTTTGTAGATCTGGCTTAGTGATAAGGTGAATGTGCTAAGCATTCCTCCTGGCAATTGAGCATATAAGGCTAGGTTATTGTCCCTCCAATGCTTTGAGTTTGCGGACAGGCGAGTTCCTGAGTGGGTCAACTTCTTTAGGCGCCTGCGAGCTGAGACCGTTTCGTGGAGGTGTTCGTGGCTAGATCTCCCACCTATGACTGTGCACTTCATGGGACCCCAGTGGGTCGTCCTTGTTGGTTTGGAGACCTTTACTTTCTATATCCAATACCAGATTCAGCGTCAGCTCGGCCTTAGACAGGAGGCCCCTGCAGAGGTTATGGTCGATATTATTCTGCCCTTGTTTCGCCACTCCGTTGTTTGCAACTATCAACGGTTCTGGAGAACTCGTGAAGTGACTGATGCACACCCTTATCTGTCTGTGATGGTTCGCGGGAGCTACCGAAAGTGGCTTAGGAGAGATATTGCTGCGAGGGTTGGAGCTCAAGGAAACTGACTCAATCCTACTACCCTGACCATGGAATAAATTGTGGACCTGGTTTCATCATGTTGCACTTTTGTTTTCGAAAATCATGCTCAGCCTTATGTATTAGAAACAATTATTATAATAAAATGAGTCGTGGAGGGTTTCCCCTTTCTCAATTCAGTGCTTCGAATTCTTACAACCTAAATTTTTATTTTGATTGATCGTGACCGGGCCTCAGAGTAAGGCTGCCTACGTATCCTTATGGCAAAGGAATCAGGTCATAACGTAATTCAGGTTAGGGTTCGCTCTGGTCTTAACACTCTCCTTTTGTGCTCTAAATTTTGCCTAGTACCGCCCTTTCGGGTTTTTGGTCTAGCGAGCTCATTTATTGCATGCCTTAATTTTTGCCTAGGATGCCCTTGCAGGTTTTCAATCCTAGCAGGCCATTACTCTAACTTTTGCCTGGGTCTACCCGCCCTTGCAGTTTTCAGCCCAGCGAGCCTCTCTCAAGGGTAATAGCGCTTGAGTTGATCCAGGTTGACCAAAGTTGAAAATTTGTTTCCGTCCAAGTCAATAAGCTGCGCAGCTCCTCCGGATAGGATGGTCTTGATAATGTATGACCCGAACCACTTCGATCAGAACTTTCCGCGCGGATCGTAAACTGGTGCCCGGATTTCCTTTAAAACCATCACCTTTTGACAAGTCCCTAGCTTCACCTTTTTATTGAATGCGCGTGCAATTCTCCTCTGATACCCTTGAATATGATAGAGAGCCCTCAACTGGCATTCATCAAACAACATGAGCTCTTCAAATCGATTGCTTAACCACTCTGCCTCCTGGACCTCACACTCAATCATAGTTTGAAGAAATGGAACTTCCAACTCAATGGGAAGTACAGCCTCCATACCGTAGACCAAAGAGCAAGGGGTTACCCCTGTTGGTGTACATACGGATGTGCGATATCCCCATAAAGCTAGCAGCAACTGCTCATGCCAATCTCTTGCGGATTGAATGGTCTTTTCCAAGATGGCCTTGATTGTTTTAGTAGCCGCTTCTACGGCTCTGTTGGTTTGCGGTCGATAGGTGGTTGACTTGTGTACTTGAATCTGGAACTCATCCAAAACTTCCCTGGCTCTTCCCTTGAAATGAACCCCATTGTCAGATACAAACGCCTGAAGGACTCTGTATCGGTAGATGACGTTTTGCTTGATAAAGTGCGCAACTTGAACTGCGGTCAACATGACATAAGAAGTACCTTCTACCCATTTCGTCAAGTAATCAACGGCCACCAAGATGAATTTATGACCATTAGACACAGCTGGCACAATTCTCCCGATGTCATCAATTCCCTATATTGAGAAAGGCCATGGCGAGGTCATTTGATGTAGTTTAGATGGCGGGACATGCATGAGGTTGGCATGGATCTGGCATTGTTGACATTGTCGTACGTATTCCACACATTCTGTCTCCATGGTAGACCAGAAATATCCCTGCCTGAAGATCTTCTTGGCAAGCATTATGCCACTCATGTGAGGGCCACATACACCTTCATGAATCTCCTCCATTACCCTTCACGTAGAGATCATGTGAAGGTACGTACATTCGATTTTAGAAAATCCAAGGATGAATTACCGCTATTTTTTATTCTGTAAATTAATACTTTTTTGAAAAGTCATTTTTTCATACTTGGCCAAAATTTGAGAGATAGACAAGGTCTTTCTTAGATCAAGGTCGGGAGAATTGATTTTGGTTCAAGAGTGTGAAATCCGTCTTTGTCTAAGGTACTTCTGGAGAACCAATTATCAAGAGAAAGGGAAGCGTGCCCTTCTTGGATAGAGTGAAAACCAAGAATTTAAATGTGGCACGATGATAATGCGGCCGGCATCACCCGAGTTAGGGTTAGAGATGCCAGACCAATTGTAATTTCCTAAACATTTGGGCGCAATCAGAGAGATGTTGCCCCTTAAAGAAGATTTGACCTGCACGATTGAGTCCCGCTTCGGTATTGGCACGACCAATAAAGGAGTCATGACCATGCTGCTTACGCGGTAACGGCAAGGCAAATCCAAGACTTGACCTTGCTTGATAGTGGCAATGGCAAGACTGAGGTAGACCTCGACCATACCACTTATTCAGGATTACTGGAGATCTAGCGGCTTGGTGGCTAAATAACAAGGGACCACCGCAGAGAGGTGCTCGCAGAGGAGCACTCGCGGGACTACCACGGGTGTCGTGGGGGTCGCGGCCTAACAATTCAGAAGGGATATTCGTGCATGATCTATGCGGCACGTGTCTAAAATTTATTGTTTCACTCAGCACAGAAAGAGAGGTTGTTTGTGCCTATAAATAGAACATTTCCCATATTTTGGGTGGACGATTAGATGAACTGATCCAAGAGTGATTCTAGAGAGAGAAAACACTCTCTAAAGAGAGATCGCACTTGATTTCGTTGTAGTTGGGGTAAGGTGTTCCTGCCAAGGATTCTTTCCTACTGTTAGCCTTGATTCTTTTACGAATTTAAAATTTTCATTTAATCCATTTGTTAGTCGTCTACTAATCTCATCCCTCTCTAGCATTTTTTGAACATTATATATAGACCTCTGGTTTGGATATGGCCTGAGCTCCACCTTTGGACTTAGTCTGCAAGGCCCCAAACCACCGCCAACAGTTATCCGGCCCATGATCACTGGGAGGTACTGATGGTTAAGTAAGTCTTTGGTTAAGAAGATGAAGTACAAAGCTCTTAAGTGAATAGTAATGGTGTTTCCTCTTCAAGTTATGGGACTGTACATAGGACCATCGAGTCACATCGTCCAAGGCACGTGCCCTAATTGCTTGGTGTGACGTCATGGATAACATACCGAACCCAAGCAGTTATGCTACAGTGACCAAGCAACTTGTCCATGATGTACGCGAGTTGCATAACTGCAGTTCGAATCAGACACAGACCGGCCCGAAATGAAACGATTAAGATCACAAGCTCAGGCTAAATAATCGGAGGCAGCCTAGTATTGGCCCATTATACACGTTTTGCCCCAAAAGCTTAGCCGAATGAGGCCGGTGACCTGCTAGGCTCAAATGGATCCTCCAGATTCGGCCCATTACAAACGGCCAATATTTTGGTGGGGAAAGTGTGGCGGTTTCTGTAGTAAGGGTTCTGCCCGAATAGAAGTATGTATTGTAGCAATTTTTGTAAAACAATAATTTTCACACGATTGACATATATATTGTGGAATACTCCTATTTGAAAAGAAGAAATAGACAGAAAGAAGAAAGTAGTATAGATGGAACTTTAGAATCCAATGAGCTCGAAAGCCATATTCCCAAAATCTAGTGCTACATTTCAGAAGCACCTAGTGAGGGTCTTAAACAATGAAAAGTGCTATTTATTTTTAAAAAAACAATGATGACTAGTGTTAATTTAATTCACATCCGAATCTAAAGAACAATCATTTGGTAAAGTAAAGCGCATAATACTATACCATTTGTTCGTCTTTATTACGACAAATGTCGTAATTTATAATTGGACGCACAAATAATTATGATGATCAGACAGGATAATAAAACCTCCTGGTGGTGGGAAAAGATTTATTTTTTGCTCCAGTCAAAGATTTGGTTCGTCATCTTTGCCTTTCGAGACACTGCTAGCTTCAACTAATTCTTAATTTCCAGTACCATTATTATACTATGTAATAGGTGCTCAAATTTACTCATTTTAAGTCTCTCACATTTATTTACACCTATTTTGGCTTAATAAGTCAACTGGCTTACTTCTTTTCTTTTTCTTTTTTATTTATCTTCATTCAAATCTATTTATCATTTTTTAGTTTTTCGTTAATTTTTTGTAGATTTGACACAGCGGAATTAAAAAGAGAGATTAGTTGCGTACTAATCAAACGAATGATAAACTGGAGTCCACGAGAGAAAGAGACAAAGTCTAAATATATATTATCGATAAGAAGTTGATCAAAACATTAGGTTACAACCCTTTATATAAGGTGTAACCCGAAACCCTAGAAAATTAAGCTGAAAAATAAAAAGTCCCCTAATTTGGGAAAACTGCTAAAATTGAAAATGGGAAATAAAAACAGGACTTTCCCAAAAAGAACCAACTTTTTTTTTTGAATGGCAAAATAGCATTTTATTAGGGGGGTGAGGAAAGGTATCCAACCAAAGGTTGAAATCAAAGCAAATGGATGAGCCCAATGCAACATCTGAGGGCCTAAGAAGCCGAGATATACAATAAACAACATAGAAAATTCAAAAGACCTAAAAGCCTAAATACAACAATGAAAGCCCAACCTAAAAGAAAACCCTAAACCTAACCCAAGAGCTGCCTCCACCTGCCACAGACAGCGCAATCACCACCACTAGAATTTACCATCGACATCCACCAAGCCACCATGGCCACCTACGGTGAAGAAAACTAAAACCAGGAAACCTAAACTGCCACTGAAGCTGCACCAAGCTGTTAAGCGAGAATCGAGTGCCCAACGATGGCCATGGCGGGAGCCAACGCCGACCGCTCCATCAAAACCATAAAGGACCCTAGCCGTTGAGCGAAAGTCAAAGAACCCAGCCGCACCTCCGACCAAGAACAAGCGCCGACTAACGGCCGAGGGAAGGGGAGCAAAACAGCTAGGGAAAGGGGGTCAGAAAAAAAAAAACAGATCTGAGACGGAGAAGGCGAAGGAATGGAGCCGTACCAGATTGAATGGATCTTACCAAAACCGCTCTCCGGCGATCAAGAAACCCCAAAGATGATCCACCGGCTGAAATCAGCACACAAAAGACGAATCTAGAGAAGCGCACCCGTAGACAGCCACAAGCTCCGGCAAAACCCAGCAAAACGACTAGAACCACCACCGAAGACCACCGTCACTGCCATCTCGCTATCACGCCGTTCAGCTTTGTGAATAATAGAAAAAAGAGGGTTAAAACAAAGCAGAATAGGAGGAGGAGGGGGGGAAGGCAGAAGGTAGAGAGGGAGGGATAGGGTGGTAGAGAGAGATGAGGAAAAGAGCCCGGGGGGAGGAGGGGCGGCGCCTTCCCCCCTGTGGTTGCCCAATTTTGAAGTTGTAGGGCCTTTAGAGAGAGAGAAGCGAGGGGATTCAAAAAGAGAAGAACCAACTAATAAGGAATTACGGTCTAAGAGTTATTAACGAAACAAAACTTTTCTGAAATGGCAAAATAATCAATTTAGATATATACAGAATTCAATTTAGGATGAGTTCACGCTAATAACTAAACGGTGTTTAGATATTTTCATTTATAAAGGGCTCCGTTTAACAAGTTCGTATTGGGCCCCAAAAATCTTGGACCTGGCTCTACTTGTAACAAAGGGAAAACGTAGAATAAGCAATAAATAAATTTTTTGAATTTTTTAGAGAAATGAAGAAAATAAAAAATCTGATGTAAGTTGAGACAAACTTCAAATAATCAAAAAAGAATTTAGGCTGCATTCTCCTAAACTTTTTGTCTAAATTTTTTTCAGTAATTTTTTTATTTTTCGTAACTTTTTCTTGAGCTTATTGTCATAATTTTTGAGGTTAATCATTTATTTCGACGAAAGAAATCAGAAAAGTATAATCTGTGCGTCAATGTTGAAAAAAATTTATATAAGACGACACTTTAGACAAAAAAAAAATTTTGTTTAATAAATTCTTTGTCATTAGTGAATTTTTTTTACTTTCGATCATAATTTCGTACTTTTTAGACGCCTCTTGTTGCAATGAATAAGTAATCCAAAAAATATGACATGAGTCAATTAAAAATTCATAAAAAATAAACGAACAAAACACGCAAAAGAAAAAAAGTAGACAAAAGTTAGGGGACGGAGTCAATTAATCCACGCTTCTTTTTCATATTTTTTTAGTGCTGAAAGTGTATGTATTATATTTGCTAAAATACAAAAGAAAAAAGTGTGAATATAAAAAAGAAAATATGAAAATCATTTTTCGAATTTATAGCAAGGATGTGATGCATGCATTGCCACTCGCCAAGGCACTATAGCTGGGGCCGGGGAATAGACTAGCAGTAATTCTTTGCTCGATTTCTTGTTAGTAAACTATAAATTAAGCTGTCTTTTCCTTAGCTTTTTGTCTAAATTTTCTATCAGTATTTTTTGCTTTTCGCTACCTTTTGTTGAGTTTTTCATCATAATTTTTGGGATTAATTATTTGTCTCGACGAGAAAAATCAGAAAAGTATAAAAATATAGACCGATGTTGAAAAGGTTCATATAAGACGATCCTTTAGAGCAAAAAAATACTCCATCCGTCCCGATTTGTTTGCCTTTTTTTACTATTTGGGACCTTCTATAAAATTGTCTATATGTTTCGGTATATATTGTTTTGTATATGCAATATGGATCTTATTTGATAGATCTTGATTAGGTCTATAATACGATATTTTCGAAATTATATAAAACATTATGGATTATGAGATATAGATAATTTTTTGAATGACACATATGTCGAAATTGGACAAACAAACTGGGATGGTGGAAGTAGTTGTTTGGAATTTTTTTCATTTTTTTTTTTTTGCTTTTGGTCATAATTTCACTAAGAGCCCGTTCCAATACAGGTTTTGTTGACATGGTTCTGGATTTGTTTGGTTTTGGGTGGTCTGGGCAGGGGCGGTGTGTTTATGTGACTGGGGTCGTGCTTTGGTTGAGACTCAGTTGGGGTCGTGTGTCTTGTGGCTGGGTTATGTTTGGTTTTCTTCTGTTGGTTAGTGGAGGGTTTGGTCTTCTTGTATCTGGTTGTGGATGCCTATTTTCAAGATGATGCTAATGGATGCCTAATGCCTTCAATCTGCTGCTCAACGATGCCTTCTTCTGGTGTAAAGGACTCATGTATTGTGCTATCAATGGGTTGCTGAATGGGGTTGATTTTGTATGGCGACTCTCAAGGCCAACATTTCTGATATTGGACGGTGGTTGAATGACCTTTAATCCGGAACTTATTCAAGTTTCATTAAATGTAATCTTTTTTGTATTGCCTTTTTCTTTTTGGTCTTTTATGGATTTCAATCTTTGAAGTCTGTAATTGGCTCTCTCTCGATGTACCCTTTGTCGAGCTTTTAATAAAATTTTGTTGCCTATCAAAAAAAAAAAAGAGCCCATTCCAGAAGTGAAAAAAAGTTTTTATTTTTTAAGAAGGTAATTTCAAGCTTAAAAAATTGAATTCTAAAAATATGCAATATGGATCTTATTTAAAAGATCTCGATGAGATCTTTAATACGATGAAAAAAAATTAAAAATTTATTTTTTATTTACATTATTTTTGAATTTGAAAATATGAAATAAGCTGCTTATTTTTTAAGAAGGTTTCTGGAATGGAGCCTAGCTTTTTAAGACTTTTTCTTATTTTGCCCCAAAAGCTAGCGTTTTGAGCTTTTTGGACTTTATCTTGGATATTTCCAGAAATATTTGGGTAAAAATATATTTTTTACTTTTCCGATTTCTCTCTTAGAGACGAATCGAGCCTATTATGTTTTTCGGCAACAAGCTACCGTCGAACCCCTAACCTAGGTTGGGGCGAAAACTCCACAACTCAGGTTCCTTTCTCTAATAATAAGTTAAGCTCAAAACTAATAAGCGCGAAAAAAATTTGAATAAAGACATAAAGTACCCTAGAAAAACTTACTGAAAGAAGGCCTTAGACTCTTCTCGTTGAGATAGATAATTAATTCAAAAAATATGACGCGAATCTAACAAAAATTTAAAAAAGACAAACAAAACACACAAAATGAAAAAGAAAATAAAGTTTACAAGAATGCAACCTCAGCGTAGAATCAATCAAGCCCTTACAAAATCGATATTCAATGGAGCTGATTTTTCACAACAGTCCTTAAAAAGGTGTTTCAAATAAATAAACGGCTCCAATCATTTGTGTGGGACCTCAAAGTGAGTCCTACGGAACACGGTGTATATTTGATATACACTAAATGGTGTATCTGCCGTTATAGGGATGTGATTTTGATACTCCATTTTTAACCTTCGCCAATCCAATTTTTGTTTTGCAAATCCCACATGATCATGACACTAGTGTGGGGTCCTCATACCCCTTCCTAGCTAGCAATTGCCTCGTGGAGATGGTAAGTGGAGTGACTCTCTAACCCTTTTGTGTTAAAAAAAGAAGATACGACGTGAAGTGCCAGTAACTAAAATTGAAGTGCCAAAATCAATTTTCTAATTTTATGGAGCGGTAATTGTGAAGAATATTGTAACCAACATAACATTTTGTGTGACTGCAAATTACAGCTCTTTTGCCCTTAGGCTCCGTTCCAGAACACCTTCTCAAAAAATAAGTACTTATTTTATATTTTCAAACTAAAAAATAATGTAAATGAAAAATAATTTTTTAATTTTTTTTGTACCGTATTAAAGATCTCAATAAGATCTATCAAACAAGATCCATGTTGATAGGAAAATAATTTACGTAAGCACATGATTTTTGGGCTTGAAATTGCTTTTTTAAAAAATAAGTATTTATTTTTCTTTCCGGGATGGAGCCTTACTTTAACGACAACGTTTTTCTTCAATTTTTATTTTTTATTTTTATACTACTCCACTAGTATTTATTTGCGCATTGCCTTTATTGAGACTCCATTAACATTTTTTTTTTCACTTTTTGGGTTTTGTCCTTATTTGAATTTTTTTCGCGTTTGTTAGCTTTGTATCTCACTTTTTGGGTTTTCCAATTCGTCTCGTCAAGACAAATCGGGAAAATATCTTTTTTACTTTTACCTAAATGTTTTGGGAAATAACCGTCGACTTTTTTTTTACTTAAAAGTGGTTATTTCTCAAAATATTTGGGTAAAAGAAAAAAAATTACTTTTCCGATTCGTCTCGTTAAAATGAATCAATAAGTCACAAAAAATTTGGCACAAAATTAATTAATGCAAAAAAAATTCAAATAAAGACAAAATGAAAAAAAATTGTTAGTAAATGGGGTCAGAATACCGGGTTCAGGGACTGCCCCGGTTATATTGGGCTGTTTCACAGAGAAAAGAGAGCCCTTCTCTGAGGGGAAATGAATCAACACAAGAAAGAGAGGGATCTGTAGTACTACTCTTTAAGAGCTTTTTTTGCCAAATAAACCAGTTAGCTTTTTTTTGTTTTGTTTTTATTTAAAAAAAATTACATTTTTTATTTTTGCATTAATTTGTTTGGATTATTGATTTGAGTCGACGAGAGGAACCGAAAAATTAAAAAATTATGATCAAAATGCAAATATTTTGAGTAAAGACGAAAATAAACAAAAAAAATCTGTCTTTTCGCCTTATTTTTCCCTTATTCAAAAAATTTGAGTTTTGATAATATTTTTTACTCTTTCGGTCATTTCGTCATAACAAATCAATAATTTATAAAAATTTGACGTAAATTGATAAATGTAAAAAACAAACAAATAAAGTCAAGTTGGGTTTATTTAACCGGAAAAAAGTCCCAAGTCGTACACCGCACCACAGCAGATTGCGGAGCTCTCAACCAATCGACATTCGAAACATGGCAGAATGTCATGTCAACAGTTCCCCCAGGGCCATACCCTGTCCTGACCCCACCCAATGTAAGTACACATGCCACACACTTTTTATGGTTTTTTTTTTTTTTTTGGGGCTAAAATCTCTCGTTTATCCCTCACCAGCTTTGCCAATTTTTTCCCGGGTGTTGGAAAGATGTTTTGTTTGGATCAAAGTTATTAATCCCGTACATGTCAGCGTACCGTTTTCACTACTAGAATGATACGTACCGGTATCGGATTGTATCTTGGTACCGTTCCGAATTTATCACAATTAATATTTTAGATATATTTAATATATATCTACCAGGTTGCAAAATCATTTCCGTGAAACAAACAGCAGCAAAAAATTATCCAAAAAGACTCAAAACAAAGTTATGAAACAGATCAGGATTCCAACGTGATCTTAATCGAATAAAATCATATATAAGCTCATAAGTTTCTTTAATTTGAGAATGTTGTTTTTTTCCTTTATATTTTAAATTTTTGAAAGAGAAAAACGTGAGGAGTGATATCATGGGGACAATTAGAAAATATTTGCATTGATTGAGAATCCTCTTTTTCTATTTCTTTTTTGGTTCAGTCGGCTTTTTAACTTGTGTCATAAAAAATAAAAATAAAAAAAGGCAATTTTGTACTGTCCGGACCACCGGAAAATGTCCGAAACAGACCGGTATCGTTCGGTACATCCGGTATTGGCCGGAACAGGCACCGGTACGGTACGTACTGACCGGTACGGAACGGATTTCACAACTTTGGTTTGGATGGAATTTTGAAAAATTTTGAATTCAATTTTTGGGTAATGAATAGAGAAAAAAATTAAGATAATAATTGAAAATATAAGTAATAAATGGATAGAGATAAAAAGACAAATGAGAATAATCATTTGAGAGAGGAGAGAGAAATCAGAGTAATGACTAGAAATAATCATTTGAGAGAGGACAGAAAAATGAGAGTAACGACTAGAAATAAGGATAATGAGTGATTTTTGAATTGAATTTTTTTTTCAAAATACCATCCAAACAAGGCAACGCTTTTTTTTATTTTGAAAGAGCCTAAACCTAAAGTTTAGGATACCCTTAACCCTAGGGTATTCTAAACCCTAAACCCTAAAACCTTAGGGTACCCAAAGGTACTAGGGTACTCTAAAACCCTTGGATACCCTAAAACGCTAGGGTGACACTTCCATTAATGGTAAATGTATTTTTGTAAAATTGGACCTAGTGGTAATTAACTATTTCATCTCTCATTAATGTGAATTAAGTTTCACTTTTCTGTACTTAGAGATAAAAATTTCTATTAATAACAAAGTGATAAGTGGCAACATACCTCGATTTGGTTCACGGACGGATCAGTTTGGACGGATTGGTCGGTTTGGGCGGTTCGGTTGATCCACTGGACAGCCCTAATTTGCGTGGGAGTCCCACGCACCCCCATGCAAAACTTGTACCAGATATTGTGTCAAATATTTTTTGAGCGGAACCGGCCCGTATATATACACACACGTACGTATGTATGAATCCTTTGTTCTCGAAAAAAAGGTCTTCGATGTTTAGGTTTTTATTTGATTTTGAGAGTAAATTGTCGAATTCCTATGTTTACCATTGAAACTTTTCTTACAATATGAATTTACTACAATTATCCGTTCATATATAAAATATGTTAATCAACCAAAGGTTAGTATTGTAAGTTCGAATGAAATAGGAAGTGGCAAAACAGTAGAAAGACAGGTGTAAAAATTAGTACCATTATTTTGGACAAAATACATTCCCAAATGTTAAAAGGAATTGATTTTCAGATTTTCTTTTTTATCATCCACACTTCTTCTTTTATGCATGTGAATTTACTATATTATCACTTGATGTGTGGAAAAATTGAAGGGACAAAATGATAATTCCAAGTGAGTAAAAATAAGAAGAAGAAGAAGAAGAAGAGTGAAGGGTAAAAAAAGAATAACAAAAATCTTAGTTAAAGATTTATGTGCAAATAGTAAAAGTAAAAAGAGAAATACAAAAATCGCTTCTGTCACACTTTCAATTTCAAACATAAATAATAATAACTTTCCATAAATAAAATCCTTACAATAAAATATAAAGTACCCCAAAAGAGTTGCCATATCATCTTGAATTTTTCAGAAGGGTTACATCCAAAGCACGAAGGCCCAGTATTACAAGTGTATTGAGTGATGAATTAGAGTTAAATGCTTACAAATATCCATTGTCAAAATAAATCAAATTTAAAGTTACAATCACTTCAATTTTAGCTTTCAAAAGGTTTTCCCGCTAATGCACTCCATGCTAGTATTCCAAATTATACTTGAAAAATAAAGGGTTGAGCTACATTAGTGCAGACACCCCAATTTGGTTTAAAAGATGTTTCAGGTTCTATCCTGGAGACGATCCCGATGATGAAATGTTTCTAAATGTTGTGGTTGACTTCACCTAAGCCCAACGAGCTTTGTGAGCCTTTGTAGCCCCTTAAAAAGCCCAAAATTCAGCTTTCAAGATAAATCAATTTGAAGGCCGATAGATCAATTTGAAGGCCGACAGATCGATTTACTTGAGTTTTTGAAAACTCTTACCGTAAATCGATTTGAGGCCAACAGATCAACTTCATTGGAAATCTGGAACTTTCTGCAATAGCTCTTGAAAAACTTAAACCGACTGAATTTACTTCGTGAGCACGAAATCAACCTTGGTGACCTAGTTTTCCATAGCCAAACCTCTAAATCCTACCGTCTACATTGATTTCCGTGCCCTATATAAAGGGGCTTAACCTTAGGGTTCACACATTACATACAACTTTTGTACCCAAATTCTCTAAGCGTAGTCCATCTCCTACCTCCATACTCTGCCAAATCCACCTCTCATACATCCTCTACTAAACCCCTCCGTGAACGGCCACATCCGAGAGACCAAACCCCCCAAGAACCCACTTAGTTCTAGGGTTTGAGTGAAGTCAATCACCACAATCAACTTCAATCTGAGCAATCTAATCTCTGAGCGATCAAGGTGAGAAGGCCACAAGGCCTTTGGTATCTTTAATTTCTATTTTGTTGTTGTTTAAATTCTTATTTCTGCTTAATTAATTTTCTGTTCTGGCATGAGGAAGAACATCGGCCAAGACTCAGATTATTTGGCCGGTACATTAAACCAACATGATTTGCTGGCTGGCAGATCTATTCTCCAGTCAGCATGCAAATCAATTTGCTGGGGCAGTTTACTGTTTTATTCTTCATGGCGTCCCTTCCTCTATCTTGTGTGATTTATTTTCTTTCCTGGATCACTTATTAAATATTTAATGGCTAAAAATAAGTTTTATGTGTGGAATCAAATAAAATAATAATTAGATTTATGTTGAACGATTATGGGTCAGCCTCGTGGCTGGGCTGAGAGGGGCGCCTAACACCTCCCCCTCTCTTTGGCTCCCGATTCAAGAATCTCTACTTATTTTCTTAATTTTCTTAAAACTAAGTGACGACTCTGTTCTAATGTGGCCTTAATTGTGTGATGATACTTCTAGCCACGGGACTATCCATAGTTTTGGTCCAAATCAAATAAAACATGTAGCATGATCACTGAGTGGTGATGCCCCTTTGGGGAGGTGTCCACAACTAGTCCAATAGAAAAAAAAAATCTCTACAAATTTTATATGCAAATGAAATAACATGTATAGATGAGAAATGAGATTTCGGAAAACAAAGGAACATACGATAAGGCACAATTCTACATCAGAGACAAAAGATCTCACAAGAACACTTTACACTTAGTTATTTAACCCACTATTGTCAATCCAATTCCTTGTTGTTCAACTTCTACCTCACACCTATTCGTATCAAGTGATTCACGTTCCAGGAGTTTGTGATCCGTATATTTTCCGCTGGTTGTAGATAAAAGCTTAAAAAGCTCCTTCCTAGCGTCACACCGAATGGTGGACCTAAAGACATTTCGGTTGTTAGGACCCCGTATACCCATTCCACGTTCAGAGTAGTCATGACCCTGTACATCTATTTCACATTTCGGGTACTTGGGACCCCGTATATCCATTTCACGTTTCAGGTACTCAGGACCCCATATATCCATGTCAAACCTTTCATATCCCATTCTATTTCGAGGAGAAAACAACTCTTATCCTATATATTTCTCATTTTATCGACAAATTCCCATTGCGTTACTGGTGTTCGTAAGTTATCCATGAACTTAATCTCAATACAACATATCACATCACGTCACTACGCATCGATTATGTATTAGTAGGCCCATGTATATCATATTGATCATTAACTGTCCCTAACGAGTCACTAATTCTCCTTTTGACAATCGGTATATCTATCACTTCAAGTTATCCACATAGCACATGTCAAATGTACAATAAATTACTCAAACTCATAAAGATAGATAATATTCTATCTTTCTTCCAAGAAAACGGTCTAATATTAGCATTCTTTATGTCCATGTGAGTGTACTCTCATTGTATTGATGATAAAGGAATTCAGAGCTTATTTGGAATGAGGAAGAAGATGGTTTGCTCAGATGTAGGGTGGAAAAAATGGAAAGACTTATATGATATCTATAAGGGTGATTTGGTCATTTTTAATGCATTTTGGAGAGCATTTTACTGCTCAAGTCATTTGCACGCAAATCTGACAATTTTAACGGTTAAACTGACGTTTTCACTTTACTTGAAAGTACAAGGGTGTAAGTATATAAAAATAAAATTGAGGAGGTGTAAGTTTAAATTGTGCAAAGTACAGGGTGTGAGTGAAATTTACCCAACAAACACTTTATAGTAGGAAATGCAATGTTCTGAATATCGTACCGGTCAGGGTACCGATTTTCCTATTGATATGGTACATACTGGTACCTATCAAATACCGGATACCATTTTGGATTGATCGTTATTAGTGTTATTTTCCTACTTAAAAGAATTTATAGTATAATATATACTTTTTTAAAATAAATAAAAATAAAAAATCCGGTATTGGCCGGTATCGTCCGGTACCATCCGGTATTTGCTCGGTATTGTCTGGTACTTGAAGAAAAAAATAAATTTAAAAGTAGTCCGGTACTATCCGGTGTTGGCCGGTACCGATCGGTGTTTGAGCCGAAACGGAATTAGAGGTATAGGGTACCGGATTCTGTCAAAAATGGTACGTACCGGCCGATACGGAACGGTATTGATAACATTGAGGAAATGGCTTTTTTGGAGTAGCTGCACAACCTGCAATTTCCCAGTTTTGTGCTTTTTTCGATTTCGTTTGATGATTAGAATTGTTCATATGATAGAACTCAGCGATTACTTTGACCATGAAAAAAAAAGCATGTTAATTAAATTCCTTTAGGTATAAGAACGAAACACATTTCTCTTTGAAAAAGCGTACCATACACACTAGATTAACCAACTGCAATCCATTTGTATGAAGAGAAAACTTATTTTGATTGGATAATCAGACTTCGATTGACATGATATTTTTCATGGTCAAAGTACTCGTCAAGTTCTATCATATGAACGATTCCGATCATCAAACGAGGCCCAAAAGCAACGAAAATGGCAAACTGCATGGCGTGCAGTTTGCTTCCTAACTGCAGGAAAGCCATCTCCTTATGGCATACAATAAATCTGTCTACACTGACAAATAATACATAGATTGTGTACAGATTTTATTGTGGGGTCTACCACGGATTCCACACAAACGAATCAAGCCGTTCATTAAATATAAAATATTTTTTCAAGGGTTTTCGCAAAATACCAGCTCAATTCGATACCTATAGATGTTTGATCCAATCATCTACGGAGTAACTTTTAATCCAAAAATCTAAATGAAAAGTTAAATGATTAAATCGAGAACCTATAGATATCAGATTGAAATGATTTTTTGTGAAGACCCTTAAAAAAAATATTTCACATTTAATGAACGGTTCGAATCATTTCTGTGAAACCCATAATGAATCCCATAATAAAATCTCTGCACAATTTATACACTATTATTTGTGTGGTTAGCAGCGTTGTATGGTATACCTACCTATTAGGGGCAAAAGTGAGGTTTTCCATAAACGTATAGATACGCCTCACGGCATGGCATGAAGATTTCAACGAATCATCAGTCAGTTGTTCCTCACTACCACTGTTTAAGAGCGTGCGAGAACGTGCGCGCGGTACCCGTCTCTCTCTCTCTCTCTCTCTCTCTCTCTCTCTCTCTCTCTCCCAAACACAAAAGCTAATCATCTTCTCCCACCTTCTCTCTCTCTCTCTCCCCCCCCCCCCCCCTTTCTGCTTTCCTTCCCCACTCAAGTCCGGTCTTTGTCACCTTCAATTCTCAGGTGTACAAATTGTCTCACAGGTAGTTTTCTCAAGCCCCCACCCCCCTCTCTCTCTCTCTAGAAATTTTAAGTTCTTCGGAAATTCATATGTGTCTTGCCTTTTGAAATTCTATCTCCAGATCAGTACTACTCTTAACTGTTCAGGCTTCTGTTCTTTTTTAGGGATTCCGCGAAGTTGAAATTCCCGCATTAAAGGGGAGCTGGAACCGGATGACAGATTAAGGCCTGAGAAAGCTCGAATTATTGATCCTCTCGAAATCGCAGCCGTCGATCTTCCGGGACTTTTGTTCCTCTAAAATTCTAGCCAATTAATTCAAATTCTAGTTAATGAAGCTTGATCGGGACTGTAGCTCAATTATTGGGGGACGACTCTCATGAACATTCGATCATTCTCAACGCAATATTATTGTGTACTAGTCTATTTAAGTCAATGGACGAACTGTACAGGCTGCACTCGTCGATTTCGTTCTCAAACGATGTTACTGGAATCGGAAATTTCCCGAACAGTAGTATGAGTACTGGATTTCACGGCCAAATTGACAGCATGCTCCGGTTCGAGACGGTGAATATGGAGGTTGCCGCCGGATCGGAGATATCCGATCTCGTAAAAGCTCAGATCGCCAATCATCCGCTGTACCCTAACCTTGTTTCTGCCTATATCGAATGCCGAAAGGTGATTGAGCGTTGATTACACATGTACTACTTTCTCCCTATACACATATCGACGTGTGTGTGTGTGTACGTATTCTAGTGACTAGTTATATTGTCATTTGTCAGACTACCTTTGCTGTATGTCACAGGTGGGAGCGCCGCCGGAGATGGCTTCACTTCTGGAGGAAATTGGTAAAGAGAATCTTCCGATAAGCAATTGCTGTGAGATCGGAGCCGATCCGGAACTAGACGAATTTATGGTAACACTTCCCTCTCTCTCTCTCTCCCGGTTCGAAAGAGCCGTAAGGATACGGAATGGCGGCAGTGTACAGTGGTTAGAGCATCTCCGACCCAAATCCTCTCAAGATTGAGGATCAAAATAATGTTTTATATTCAAAAGCTAAATTTAGGAGATGGTACTATTCATTTTTTCAACCACACACGGTCCATATCTTTCAAAACTCAACAATTTCTCGTTTTCCCTACAAATTTGAATTTACAAAGTTAAGACCTTGTTCGGTTTAGGTTATGAAAGAGATTTTAAAGTGTAATCAGTTCAGAGAAAAAGATAGAAAAAATTTATTAAAGACTTTTCGTTGAAATTTGAGTCCCCCAAACGAATAAACCCTAAATATTTTCTCATAATATATTGAACATGAGTCTTATTTTTTAAATATAACATTGAGACGTTTTCAATAACTTTAATTTTGTAAAATATAAGTTTATCGATTAGATGTTATATGCATTTTAAGATTAAAATCTTCGTTCTCTTGAATAGAGGATAGGGGGATCTTCGTTCTCTTGAAGAGATGATAGGGGGATGATCCCCTATATGCTCCTATATTGAGAAGACCAAAATCCATTCTCCCAACCAGAGATGAATTGTAGATTATGGGTTGGAGTTCCTCCATACTTTCCATTGAAGTTTTAGTGTATGGGTTGAAGATGCTCTTAGTATCAGAATCAACGAGCTCATTTGGGCACGAAGCTCCCATTAGAACAGGATTTGGGGAAAGAGTGATGTACCCAACTTAACTGCACAAGCGGACAGGCTTTTTTGAAACAGGAAAAAAGTCTTGGGAAAATTACGGTTCAGGACGTGTTTTGATAATTAATACCCGCAAAGGACATGCTGAGAACATTTGTTAATATTGAAAATGTTCTTGATAGGTATTAATTATCAAACACGTCATTGGCCGTCATTTTTCCAAAAGTCTTCCGCAATCTTCATAATTTTAATGTCCTTGAGTTGCTCAATTTTTGGATACATAGGATTGCTAGTTCGAAAATTTTCAACGGCCACGTTTTATATATTTATTTATTTGTTTATTCTCAGAGGTTAAGTTTGTTTTAGTTTTTCTCTCCATGTTCTTATCAATTGAGAAATACACTAGTACTGTTATTTTAGTAGCAGTATTTGTAGAGTAAAAAAAAAGATTAGAGGAGCTGAATCAATAAAGGTTTTACAGGGGTAGAAATTGCGAAAACAGGAGTATCAGAGAGGTGCTAGGGTTACATCACTTTAACCACATCCCTCTTACATACAAGTGGGGTCCGTTTCAGTGGAACCCACCTATATATGAGAGAGGTGTGATTAAGGTGATGTGCCTCTAGAATTTTTGTATCAAATAACATATAGTGAGAACTGAGAATCAGGTGTGGACTTTGTCCCTTGGATTTTCTCTTTAATCGGCATCTTGTCAATCAAAAAGGGAAGTGCTAGGTACAAAGAAAATATACCCGAAAATTACCCAAAAAGGCAAATCAACGGTACAGATGCACTTCAAAGTGAATCAGTACCATTGATTTGCCCTTTCGAAGTAATTTTTGGGTACGTTTTTTTTGCACTTAGCATTTCCCCAATCAAAAGCTATGGTCTTGAATGGGTATTTATTGCCTTTCTCTTTGTTGCCTTCGATCATTGTAGTCACATTTAAAGATTAATTAAAAAAATTGCTGTTCAAAAAAAAGAAAATCAATAGTGCTTTAAATTTTTAAAATTAATTTTGGCAAAATATAGTAATAAAAGCGGCCATAAAGGTCACGTAGCAGCAACCAACCGGTATAGCGCTGTATTGCGATCGATGTATTGTCATTGTGAAAGAGAAATGGTTCTTAATTTAATTTTGGGTGAATATTATTATTTGAAGGAATCGTACTGCGAGGTACTACACAAGTACAAAGAGGAGCTGTCGAAGCCGTTCGATGAAGCCACGACGTTCTTGACCAACATCGAGTCACAGCTCAGTAACCTCTGCAAGGAGACGCTGACGTTAACCTCCGGGAACATACATTCGGGTAATAACCTGCTCTCTCTCTCTCTCTCTCTCTCTCTCTAGATCCCTGTGCGCATGTAAGAGTATACTCCTAGTAGTTTTCATGCTTAACGTACACGCTTGCCATACGTCGAGGTAGCTCTACACAAGCATGGTTGTGTCATGTGTGCACGTTAGTAAAGTTGAAGCACAGATCGTGGGTTGTAGTAACAGTGGGAAACCCTAAACTGATGCGTCTTTCAATATCTCTGTGTTGTCTTTTCCAAACCTTTTTTCAGTGATTTTTCTTGTTTTTTTCCCCCCTTTATCTGTACATTGTTGATTTTGTTTTTTTTCCTGGCCAGACGATAAGAATTTTTTTTTGGTTGCTCCTCAGATACTATTTTTTTCCAATTGGTATAAAGGTGGAGGGGCTATCTGTGCGTGATTGCCTTGCTTCTTTTTATTATTATTTTTATTTTTATAGAAGATACCAACCTCAATCCGGTAGACAATGTTTGATGTGCAAAAGTTCATTGATATGTATAGATATTCAAAAAAGCTTATTGATATATGTGAAAAATACATTGATATTCTAATTTTTGGAAAGGAAAATTCTATGTACTCCGAAAGAGTACCCAAAAATTACCACGAATTTGAAAATCGATGGTCCAGATTGACTTCAAGTGAATCTGGACCATTGATTTTCAAATTCGGGGTAATTTCTGGGTACTCTTTCGGAGTACCTAGCACTCCTCTTTTAGAAATTGATTTTGATACTCCCCTAATTGATAACCATACTATCCAAGGGAGTGCCAAAATCAATTCCATATAATGATTGATTTTGACACTCCCCTTTGGGGAGTGCGGTTATCAATTTGAAGAGTGCCAAAATCACTTTCCTAATTTTTTTTGATATTAAGAGTGAATTATCCACAACGGATTGGACTGAGGTTATTAGCAAAATCATTTTTTTTCCTTATGTTCTTTTTTTTTTTTTTATCAAGTTCGTGTTCAATTTTTGAATTAATCGTCTGATTCAATGACAAAAACTTCGTAAAAGATAGGTTTTTTTATAACTATTTTTAAGTGTTTTTAGTGTATCTTATATGAATTTTTTCCGACTTAGGGATATTGATTGGTTGTTGAGACGAACAATTAATTCAAAAAAATTGATTTGAATCTAGTAAACTTATGGATTGTTTGCCAAACAAATTAGTTTTGGATGAATATAATATGAGGTGAGATATGAAACTAATAAATTAAGGCTCCATTCCGCTAAGGTTCTTATTTTTTAAGTACTTATTTTTCGCTTAGCCTTTACGAGACAGGTCATTATCTCACAATATATCATCTTTAATTTAAAAAATAAGTACGTACACACACACTAAGAGTGGGTTGAAATCACAATTTTAAAACTACAAAAATGAGTCCTCAGATACCACATAGGTTATCAAAGCTATATTTGGTAGAAAAAAATTAGAAGGGTTGTTGGAGCAACAAAAAAGACGGTACAAAGAATACAACAAAAGTTATTTACTAAGGGGACCCTATTACTTAATGGAGACCTAGACAAGAGTGACTTATTAATCGGACCCAATAAACTGGGGGAGCTCCTCTCCATACTGTAATCCTCTTTACTCCTTCAAATGCTCAATTTTTACCTATCCCGAACCCACAACGGTGATTCAAACCGTTTATTTCGTAAATCTTGCATATAACAATATCCCTGTAATAGACAGAAGATAAATGAACAACTCATTTAAACTTGATGGTATAAGTTCAAAATTATATTTCGTCCTCCATTTTGTAAAACAAATTACTTTTGGTTCATATAATTGTTTATGCTAAGTTGAACGGGTTTTTCGCAGCGTTTGAATTTTTTTTGACTCATTCGAGATGAACAGTTTGAACCATTGTTGTGGCTCGAAATAGAATTATAAAATCGTAAGAGCTTCGGTTGGTTTTCGCTTTTTGTAGAGCTTTGGGTTTTGAGGTTTGGTTCGAGTTTTCGTTCAGTTATTTTGGGTGTTATTTAGTTAGGTTTTCCCAGGGTTTTTGTTGTTTTGGTTGGCGTTTTGCCGGTGTGCTCTTGCCTCTGTTTAATCTTTGTAATCGTTTATAAAGATTAATAAAAAAGAAGAAGAATTTAAGAGGGTCTGAAGGATTAATGTACACGCGATAGGTACATCTGTTGGATAACAACAAAACTAAAATCCAAAGAGAGAAACTTCCTGGGCTAAACCAGCCTTATGTCTTACTCCATTTTTTGACGGGGTTTAGAGCCTTCTTTAGAAGTATTTGCTTTTATTCTGTATCATTATATACCATTGATGTGGATATATATTACTACTACTCCATTTGTTTATTGATAATAAGAAATAATCCAAAAAATTCAAGGGGAAATTGCATTTTCAGTAGGAGTTGAGACAAATAATGCCCAACTCATGGATAGGTTTTTTCGAAATTACATAAATATGGAACGGAGGAAAAAAAATTCCTCATACATGAAACGGAGGAAAAAATATTCCCCATACATGGAGTTGGATGAAACGGAATCTGGGTTTCCTAAGTTGCCCCTTCTATGAGTCTAAGTTGCCCCTTATATGGACCTAAGTTGCTCATTCTATGAACTTAAGTTGCTCTTTCTATGAACTTATTGAGTATTTAATTTCTTGAACATTTCTTCAATTTCCTTACCATTTATATTATTTTCTGAGAAATTTAAAATCTGGGTTACTTGCAGATCTGGGTTACCGATTTCATGTGTTTGGAAATTTTTTTTCCTCCATTTCATGAATGGAGAATTCCAAAACATGAAATCGGTAACCCAAAATACACTAATCTCAAAGTATTTTTAAAACTCAAATCTGCAAGTAATCCAAATCCCAAATTTCTTAAAAAATAATAGAAATAGTAAGGAGATTAAAGAAATGCTCAAGAAATTGAATACTCAGAAAGTTCATAGAAGGAACAACTTAAGTTCATAGAATGGGCAACTTAGGTCCATATAAGATGCAATCTTAGATTCATAGAAGGGGCAACTTAGAAAACCCAGATTCGATTACAACCAACTCCATGTATGGGGAATATTTTTTCCTCCGTTTCATGTATGAGAATTTTTTTTTCTTCCGTTCCATATTTATGTAATTTCGAAAAAACCTCTCCATGAGTTGGGCATTATTTGCCCCCAACTCCTACTGAAATGCAATTTCTCCAAAATTCAACTCCCACATATATACTTTTCGATATAGAATGATTATATATAAATCTGGTAAATTAACTGTATGATGCCGCCTTCTTGATCAAGACATCCATGGCCCATAGCATCCAAGCATGCATTAATCACTCTGATTGGATAGTGGGTAGCATGTTTTTATTGAATGTACCGCGGTGCTTTGACCACCTCTAACCAATGTTATGAATACTGGACCAATAAACCAAACTAAACCAATTTAATTTGGTTACAGTTTTAGATTTGTATTATGTTACAGTTAATGTATATGTTTATACGCGTATGTTTAGAAAACTCAAAATATTAATCCTACATGAAAATATATGCTATAAAAAGTAGCAATAGTAGCCATTATGAAGATAATATATCAAGACATGAAGACGAAATAGAAAAACAAAAGTGCTACACTCACAACGGTTGTGTAAAACACAACACACAATCAATCTCTAGCCGTCCATTGTTGTAATAAATGGTCAGGATTCGCTCAAACTCTTCCCCATAAAAATTAATCTTTTCCTTTGAAGAGTTTTTATAAAATCTAAACCGTCCAAATACATCTGCACGGTCAGAATTACATACACAATCAACACAACAGTTGTGCAAGTAGCATTTTTGATAGAAAAAATAAATAAATAAAAATACTCCAACTGATCAGTTTTGAAACGAAATATAATTATAGGCCGGGGGTATTGATCATGAATAAACCGTAGGTCTGACTCCTTGGAAACATGCACCAGTGTAACATCTTGTCAGAAATCCCACTCTTTGGTTTTACTTAGTAATAAATGTTGTGGGATGCTCTGCGTTATCCCCCATTACTTTGGCTGTGTTTTCTTGAGACTTGTCAGTTTGCATTTCTTTGGAACTTGAAATTTGGAATGCCGACAGACAGTCCTGCTTTGCTTTATACCCATATATACTATAGTACTATATATATTGTAGTAGTTGAGGATATTAAGGCTGTGTTCCACCACCCAAATAAGAACTTATTTTTTGTTGAATAAGAAGGCTTGTTCCCCAAAAAATAAGAAGGAGGTGCTTATTTTTCAGAATTTATATAGGAACCAATGGGTGCCGGAGAGGGAAATCGTATCAGCGGCCGCGCCGGGTCATCTCCGGCCACCGGACGGCCGATCCGAGCCGTCCAAAAATTCTAAAAAAATAAACCGAGGGGGCCATCGCGGGAATCAACGGCATCCGAGGTGTGTAGGGTGCATGATCCGAGCACCCCTTTTCTGTGTATATATGATCATCACATATACACGGAAAATGGGTGCTCGGATCAAGCACCCTACACACCTCGGATGCAGTTGATTCCCGCGATGGCCCCCTCGGTTTTTTTTTTTTGAATTTTTGGACGGCTCGGATCGGCCGTCCGGTGGCCGGAGATGGCCCGGCGCGGCTGCCGGTACGATTTCCCTCCGCCGGCGCCCATTATCATAGCAACAGTCTTATTTTTTGTATAAGGCAATTTCAAGCTAAAAAATCATGTGTTTACGCAAATAATTTTCCTATCACTATGGATCTTGTTTGATAGATCTCATTGAGATTTTTAATACGGTGCAAAAAAAATTGAATTTTTTTTTTTCATTTACATGATTTTTGAGTTTGAAAATGTGAAAGGAACTTTTTATTTGGGTTTTGTGGAATGACCTTTCTTATTTTTTAAGGAGAAGTGGCAAAATAAGTACTTATTTTTTAAGAAGGTTTCCGGAACGGGGCCTAACCACCATTGAATATTAAACCAGAGCCAACCCTGATTTTTCAGGGTTTAAAACGAAAATTAAAAATAAGACTTTTTTTATTGGACTATAATACAACAAAAGAATCCACGTAATTTCCAATCATTGGAGGCCTAAAGCGGCCGCAACACTTGCTTTAGGTCCGGACCAGCTCTGGATTGAACCCTTACCATACATACACATGATAATGAACGTGGCATGCCATATGCTAATATGCATCAAATAAATAATAATACTAATACTATTGAAGAGCATTTCCAATCCAACACTCTTTGAGTTCGTGTAAACTTATAAGTTTGGAACTTATATTTTGATATTTTTTTACTTTTTGTTTAGATCTTAATCCTATTTTTTGGGATTACGTTCTTGATACAAGACGAATCGAAAAAGTATAAAAATATGGACCGATGTTAAGAAAATTCAAATAAGATATCAATTTAGACAAATAAAACAGATGTTTGATACTTTTTTCATCTTTAGTGAACTTTTTTTGCTTTCCGTTATAATTTTGTACTTTTTAAACTTCTTTTGTCGAGATAGATGATTAATTCAAAAAAATATGACACAAATCTAACAAAAGTTCAGAAAAGACAAACAAAACACACAAAAAGAAGAAGAAAAATAAGTTTACAAGAATGGAAAACTCTCTATCTTAGAAAATTAAAGTAAGACTTGTTTTAGCCTAATAATCTTTTGAATTACCTTCTCTCTTTTTTGCTTTTTTTCAAATTTTTTTCGTCTTTATTAATTTTGCATCTTCTTTTTTTTTTTTTGCGGACTATTAGTTCATCTTGACGAGAGGAATATAAAATGTACTAATAAATTACTGTCAAAATCTTAAAAGATCTTACTAAAGCAAAAAAATAATCTGACAAATATTTTTTGTATTTTTTAATTTTGAATAATATTATTAGTTATATTCCTATTGTCGTGATGAACCAATCCAAAAAAATTGATGCAAAACTAACATTGACAAAAAAAATTAGACCAAACATAGAAATAATCCAAAAGGAGTATTAGGCCTTATTTGGCTTGATAAGCCAGTTGGCTTATTTATTGTCTTTATTGATTTTTTGCATTCGTTAGTTTTGTATCAAATTTTTGTGAATTATTAGTTCGATCCGACGAGATGCATCGAAAAAGTGAAAATATTGTGATAAACTTAAAATATATTGAGTAAAGACAAATATAAGCTACAATTGACTCAAAACTAACGATTGGAAAAGAAAAAATTGACCAAAAAAAAGAACCAAGTGGCTTATTTAAGCCAAACCCAGAGCAGACCTAAATTTTTTAAAGCAGCTCCAATCAAGACCCCATCCCCACCATTCCCCTCAAGACCCCATTTTGTGGGTTCCACACTTAGTTGCACGAAGCGGAAGCGGGGACAGGAGCGGGAGCGGGGGCGGGAGCGGGGGAGCGGATGATCATAGAAGTGTGGGAGTGCCGTCGAGAGCGTTTAGGAAAAATTATTTATTTTTATGTATTTTAATGTAGTTAGATGTCAAAAAAGAAATATTATTCTACCACTTAAAATGCAAAACATAAAAATATATATAGTTTTAATATGTGATTCCAGCTGTTCTCCATATCTTAGTTACACAAAGCGAGGGCGGGAGCGGGATCGGTGGTGGAGAATTATAGGAGCTCCTCTTCCGGGACTGGGAGCATTTAAGAATAATACATGAAAATATATAATGCAGGTAAATATTATTATGCGTCAATCATGTCAATTGCAAAGATTGCCTTAGTAACTAAGTAATATTATAGTTATATTATGTAATTGACTAACTGAGCAAATTTAAGTTAATATTTTTCTAATATCTTATCATTACTTTATCTTTTATCTTGCTTGGTATCTTTTATTTTTGTTTCTTTTGGGATTTATATGCCTAAGAGGTTCTATCCTAGTTGGGAGCGGGTTCCTTCTCAACGAGAGCGAGGTTCCTGACTTGGGAGCGCGGGAGCGAGGTTCCGAGATGGATTCGCCACCCACATTGGAGGTTCCTGCAACTAAGGACTTCCACAAGGCAAGCAATAACTATCTGAACCGTTTACCTCGTAAATCTCACCGGGACAAAGTAGTATGTAAAAAATTAATTTGATCGGATAGGGATAAACACGCCCACTAATTGAGTCTACTTTTATAAAATGGACAGTACATATAAGTTTTAAACTGATGGTTCAATTCGTAACGAAGGACATGAATAATAATGTACCTATCGGTATATGATTAAATTGATTTTTGCATATTGATTGGTCTGAATGAGAATTAAGAGGTGGACAGTTTGGATCATTGTCGTTGACCTTGTGGTGTCCACCAAGTGGGGTCTTGAGGGGTATGGTGGGGATGGGAATCTTGAGGGGAGCTGCTATATCGGATAAGCTTATCCTGGACTGGTATGGTGGGGATGGGGATCTTGAATCTTGAGGGGAGCTGCTAAGTCGGACAAGCTTATCCTGGACTATATCAGGTGCTTGTATAAGCAATTGCATCTACCTTATTCCACCAGGATAAGCAAGATACCTACACCCGGATAAACTTATCCCACCCATTACCCTATCCTTAGCTTATCCCACAGTGCTAAATTACTTGCATAGTTGCATGCCGTCAATCTCTCTGGTTTTTCTTTATCCCATAGCTCAATGGATATTACTTGTGCTTATGATAAGCTAAAAATCCCGTTAAAAAATCATAAGCTAAATTACTTGTGCTCAATGTTTATTGTACTTATTACTTACAATAAAAATTACACAACTGTAAATAAAATTTAATCTCTTATATTTAAATTATATACTAATAATATGACAATGAGTTATTATAGTCTCAATATTGGGAATATATAGGATATATGTATTTAGTCATTATTTGTATTTTGAAAACATACGAATTATTAAAGTTGATAAGAGAGAGAGAGAGAGAGAGAGAGAGAGGGGATAAATGACCAACACAAGGACCGTGTAAGGGTGACAAAGTAATTTATCACACTATTTCACCATACTTCCACTCTTAGGCTCACATGAACACATCCTAGGCACATCGCCTTTAGGATTGATGTCATGTGTGACGCAGCAAGTGCCAAATGGACACATGGACGGACTCCACTTGGCCAAGCTGCTCGGCTTGGTATCCTCACGGATCTTCCGTCTTCAATCGGATCGGACCTAATCTGACCAAGTCCGGCCCGGGCCTAGATTCGCAGTTCCAAAGATTTGGGCTCAGGCGAAACCAGCAACACGCCCATCCGATTCGTGCTCTTGGCTGTCCACTAGTTAGGCCCAACAAGCATTTCAGTTTGGCCCACTACACCATCACAAACACACTGGCTCCCTTGCATGGTAGCATCTTAGTAAGTTATACATCCGGGAATCTGAATCCTGGCCCGTATTATCGATTGATTCGCTTGAAATGTCAGAAAGATTTTGTCCTAAAAAATGTGATCCAATGTACCAACTCGTGCTTAAAAGGCGACTTGCATGTAATTGGCATCTTTTTATGGGTTCTGTGTTTTCAGATGAAGATGCAGGATCTTCGGAGGGGGACCTGAGCTGTGGAGGAGAGGGGGAAGCAGCTGAAAGTCAAGAATCTTCTGGTGCCCGTCCAGGCGACCAGGAGCTTAAAGAAATGCTATTGCGTAAGTATAGTGGTTATCTCAGCAGCCTGAGAAAGGAGTTTCTGAAGAAAAGAAAGAAAGGAAAGCTACCAAAGGATGCAAGGACCGCGCTGCTGGACTGGTGGAACACACATTACAGATGGCCATACCCTACGGTAATTTGAAATTTGACCTTATTGTCCTTTTCATTGGAGTACTTTATGAGGAAGATGCCTAGATCCTAAATGAGAAAACCACGTGCAGTTTGCAAGATTCCTACTGATATTTTAAATCCTTTAAACCTAGTTTTCTCAAAGTGATTGCTGAAAAACCTATGTTCGCGAATTTTCTGCCTGTCAGTGGTTCTGGTGAAGTCAAGAACAACTTTCAGCTAGTTTGGTGTGATTGCAGTCTTTCCCACATTAAAACTGGGATGAAAAGCTTTAATATAGTTTTATGCCAGACTATTTTATCAGCTTTAGAGTTTCCTAATGGTCTACAAGCGAAAGAACACATTTACTTAATAATTCCATTACTTATGTCATACTCCTACACTTGGTCACTGAAAGCAAAAGAGTGCTAAATATTTCCTTAAATGCGTTTCATCCATCAAACAGAATCCCTAATTTAGTTCAACGGAACATCAAACAGTCCGACTACAACTGTTTGACTTTGATGAAGCTTCAGTTCACTTTTTGTTGTTCCTAAGAATTCTGTGTAGATCTCTAAATACACCGAATGAATGTTTGGTACAGGAAGAGGAGAAAACAAAATTGTCAGAAGTTACTGGGTTAGGCCAAAAGCAGATCAACAACTGGTTCATTAACCAGAGAAAAAGGCATTGGAAACCATCTGAAGACATGAGATTTGCTCTCATGGAAGGTGTCAGTGGCAGTGTTGGGTACTTTGACAATGCAGGAGGGACTGGAAGTGTGGATATTTGAACTGACAACAAGGTTTGTTTGAAGCAATAGATTCCTTTTTTTGTTACCTCATCAGTGCATTTCTGGAAATTAATCTGTGTAAAAGGAAGTGTGTGATTGGCTGTTTTCTGTTTCTTTTTGTTTTTGCATAATTGAACTCTGCATGCTATAACTTAATCTCGCTTCAGCTTTTAAGTTTATGCTTGATGGCATGTAGTGTGTGCAATGTATTAAACCAATTTTGAAGTAAACATGTGGAATCTTATAAAGAGGTGAAGTATTTTCCTAGTATCGTCTTTTCCAGTCACGTTCTTGTTAAAGGGTACAAACCGTATGCGAGACAATGACTTGAACAGGATCATTCACATATCATGGAAAACAGTTTAGCACTTGCAGTAGAGTTGAAAAACTTACGTAAAACATGAATATCTATGCCCGGGCAACACATGCCACGAATTTTTGACCTACTCAATGGCAAGTGAAAATCCATGGCTACTGTAAAATGAGGCCAGACCGAATAGTTTCTCCATCTAGAAGATTTTTGGAATTAGTGCTGCTGCTGTAGATATGTGTTGAATGGGGTTGTTGACAACACTATAGGTATGCGGTCTGAGAGCAATATATGTGGACTAGCAGCCTAACTGCATATTCATTTCATGTACCAAAAGAAAAGCATAACTCTCTTGTTTCTCCATGTCAAGTGTGTTTCCAGAAAGAGAGGAGGCTTTTCCCGCATTTTACATTGAAGAGTTTCTTTTCCCTATACATGCAGATTATAGTGAAGTTGATATTTCTGGGCACATCCTATAACTTAAGTCATGGAGCCTACTACCTGAAGGGGGAAAGTGGTGTGCTTAATCCTTCATCAAGTGGAAAGGATTTTACTTTTATCTAATTTATAGTATGTGTGGAATTTTTCCTGTACAAGGGGGCAAAACTCTTATTTTGTCCCTTGTTATTTCAATTTCATGTGGTACTCATTACATGTACTCCATAACTCATGTACAAAGCATATGAAATGCCAATTTCTTAGGTGCAGTCTATGTGTTCTTGTTTTGTTTTCCTTCTAAACAAAACAGAACTGGTAGATAATGTTCGAATCTGTTAAAACAGTTGTATGACTTGGTGAAGTTCAATCAAAGTGAGACTAAAACCATAAGCATATCGAAAGATCTATTAGACTATTTGGATGGTGGATTTGCTGATGAAAAGGTGACGGAAAAACCAAATGAAACCACATTTTTGTTGTCATTTTTATGGGGTTCTTTTGTTTTTTGTGGCTATCTGGTTACTCATAGAAAATTTTATATATTCAAGAAATTATTTCCACTAAAGATTGTAACAGGGTGTAATGGAATATGTAATCCTGATTCCTGAAGCATTGTGCTATTGGTTAGAGTCGCTCAAATCAGTTTACGGTTTGGAGACAAAAATATTTGTCACTAACAGCAGAAAGTTCGTCAAAAATAATTTTAACCACTTGAATACCGTCGTCATCCATGTGATTGGCTGTAAGTTCATCTCGAGCGTTGTTTCGGTAAACATGAAATTCCGACGTAACAAAATTTTATACAACTAGTCCTTTTCTTGAAACGGTCATCTGTGACTTGGAGTCCCGAATTTGAATTCAATGTGTTTGAAATGGCTGGATCTTGGGCACCCAAGCGGATGAGCATGTTTCTTGATTGCTCCCAATTGATTCTGGCAGCTGGATAGAGCCTCGACACACCCCACATATTCACTTAAATTAGTAAATATGTAGATAATATAACTCAACAAAACAAAATAAATTAGGCACAATTCATTTTCAATAAAAAAAAAAATGTTCATTTTATATAGAGCTTTGTATGAAAAAAAATTCTTTATGTTTTTGTTACAATTGAACTAAAATTCTTGAGCCTCCCCTGATCAGAGTTTTAACTACTAGTCTATGCAGATGCTTTTTGAAACCACTTAGCGCAATCCTTTGCTCTAGCCTCTAGCAATAACAGCATCGGGCGAGAATGGATCTTTGAGATGACAAGTATATTCTTGTTTTCCCAAATAGCCAAGAGTTCAGATTCAGACATAGCAAATGGATGCAATGCTATGAAACCAGACTTTTAGCGTAGAATTCGTTATGTTTGTACATGGTATTCCATGATTGCTTGGTAAGTTGGTATGCTTGTCAATTTGTCTGGGCAACAATGTAGACAAGTGGTTGATTAAGTTGATTTCAAGGGAAAACTGTACACAAGTGGTGGTCAAGTTGTTTGATTAACGTTCCTTCAAAGTTTTGTGGCCACTACAGTGGACAAGCTAAGCCATTACAGAAGAGATTTTATCTGAATGTTTCTGTTTCCCAATCACTCCTAATCTAATGTGCTCTTATCATGGGTTAACATCGTCAAATTGACAGCTGGCATGTCAAGAAAATGTTCTCGATCGTATCTCTGCAATTTGTCATAGTTTTGTCTCCAATATCATTCCCATTTACATGGTTTTGTTTCTCAAGCAACAGGGAATAGATAGAAAGATCATAGTTCATACACAAGAAAACATTGTTGAGTCAATCTTATTGTTCAGTGACAAAAAGAAACCTTATTAGCAAAACGAAAAAACATTTTAACCACAACAACTAGCTTGCCAACTACATGTCACACAATGCCCTTCAATATCTAGAAACCAAGAACAAGGGTCTATTTAAACGAAGCAGATACCTAAGCCCAGAGAGACACGAATAAGAAACTCTACCCCACGACGAGTCAGTATCATACTACTTATTGTGAAATACCTTGACATTGCGCCCTTACCAAATAGCCCAACAAAGCGAGAATCGCACAATTCCACAACATTTTCACTTTCTTGTTACTTCCAGAAACTCTTAACGTCAATCAAAAAAAGCATTTAAGAACAAATAATAAGAGCCACTCAACACATCCGTCAATTGGAATAGCCAGTGCCATGCCACTCAAGCTATTTATGCCAAGATATATAATTTAGTACCAGAGAGTTCGATCTCATCATATTAACATTGTAAATATCTGGGTACGACCAAAGAGTCATACCCACAAGGAAATAATCCCTAAAATATGCGAATCCTAATACCTATAATACAAGTAAAATGTGAATTATGATATTGGTTGAAGATTACAAGTGATCCGGAACTGTTATCCATCCAATGGAATTGGGCAACGTATCCTATGCAAAGTCACATAGGATAACTACATGGATGAAGTCTCAGCTTCCCGTTTCGGAGTCTCAGCTTCCCGTTTCGGCCGATTACGGGTTCGAGGAAGTGAGGGCTTCTCCTCCAAAGGCATGCCAGCATCACCATCCTCTTCATCTGCTTCCATTATTGCTTGATTGATTGCCATCTAATACATGGAACAATAAAAGTTGAGCACATTAATAAGAGCAAATAAACATTTTCCAACACAAAAAGCCAAATACTGTGCAACATCACATGATGCAGTCTCAGTTATTTCTGCACACTCCAGTGTTATCCTACTGCTCCTTATTAAAAATGTGATGGATGTTTTTAGATAAAAGGTGTTCCATGAATGTAGGGCGGTCCATAATGTAGGATTGTAGGGCACTTTATCTAACAGAATGGCTTTACAGATCTTGTTTCTTACAGCTTTCTAACAAGTGATAAGCAACCATAAAAACTAACATAGGAAGGCATCAAACCTGATGCTACTCATGGAATGTAATGACTTTAACTATTAGGGTAAACATGTACTTGCCCCTTGATCCATCCAAAAAATGTTTACTTCGCCCTTAAACTATCAATTGCCACACTTGCTCCTTAAACTAAGCAATCGTTACTTACTAAGGACAATTTCCACTTTCCATCCATATTTTGGATGGAAAATTCAAACCAAGGCTAAAAATGTCTTTTATACCAATATATGTATGAATATGAATATATGTGTCTCCTTCTTCCTCCATCTCACAGTCCCCCCAACTCTGTTCGTATCTCTCTCTTTTAGACAATGAAGCAAAAAGCGCACACAAAAAAAAAAAGGGAAGCAACAGCAAAGATGGAACTTTGCTGGAACGTACCCTACATCACGAACACATCTCCAGCAACCAAAGCCAAGAAGCTACCAACTACTACAAAACATAAAGACCAGTCTGTACCCAAAAATGACCGCCCACTAAAAAGCCGGCACGTGACGCCGGCCCCACAGATTTTTGGTGTATCCGAAATACCTTGAACCCCATTAAAAAGGGTTCAAATCATGGGCTAATGGAAGTTGATTTTTGGAGTTCATGGGACACTTGGCAAAGTTCAATGCAATTGGCAAATTTCCTACAAGCAATTCTCGTGCATGTTGCAGAGGTGGGGGTGATGGTTTATGGCAAGTAACTGCCATTTTCGTCTCTATGAAAGGAGAAGACCAAGATCCTTGAAAAGCCCCTTCAAACACAACTTCAAGCTCCGGCTTCAATTATCTTTCTTTCGGCTCCAGCCATTCTATGTTTATTTTTCTGCACTTTCAGTTTCGGCTCGTGTAACTTTTATCATTTCCGACAATGGAGATCCCGAGGATTTCCATTTCAACGGCGTTATTTACGTTTGAGCGCCGCGCTCATCTCTTCAATAATGGAAAACCCCGAGCGGTTTCCAAGGTTCGAGTACCGTGCTCGTTCCTCTCTACTTCTTCTACATCACTTTTGAGAAGATTATGAAGTCCTCTTCGTTGAGTCAAAAAAGAACCGCGTGCATCTCGATCACACAGCCAAGGCGTATGTTTTGCTTTTTTTCCCGAGGGAAACACAGTCAACGAAAGCCTTCTAGAGTGAGCAATTGCTCTCTCTCTCTCTCTCTCTCTCTCTCTCTCTCCTTGTTGAGGGGTCAGCTTGTTGCCTAGGCGACGAGCGCCGGTCAATGGATCCCCATTGGCTATGGCATTGTTGATTCGGAAAGCTTGGCACCTCGCTGTGTCAAGCGGGCATCCTCGATGACGCATTGGTGTTCCCCCATTCAGGCCGTCCATTTCGGATCTGCAGAGAGAGTGGTGGGGTGAGGAGAGAGAGAGTTTCAATCTGGGCTATCCAACACACTTTTGGACAGCTCGGATGCGCTGCTCGGGAACCACGTGGGCAAGGCCAAGTGGTACCCACTCTCTCTCTCTCTCTCTCTCTCTCTCTCTCTCTCTCTATCTCTCTCTCTCTCTCTCCTTGTTGAGGGGTTAGCTTGTTGCCTAGGCGGCGAGCGCCAGTCGATGGATCCCCATTGGCTATGGCATTGTTGTTTCGGAAAGCTTGGCACCTCGCTATGTCAAGCGGGCATATCCCCAATGACGCATTGGTGTTACCCTAGGGGGATGCCTCCTTGTTGATAGGTAAGCTTGTTGCTCGGATCCCTTCGGTAATCTTCCTCGATGACGCATTGGTGTTTCCTTCAAGGGATGCCTCCTTGCTAAGAGGTAAGCCCGTCGCCTATTTCACTCCGGATAGACATATATAGAGTTTGATCACCTTTTCTAATAGCGTAGACTTGCTTTGAGAACTCTAATTTCTTCAAAGTAACAGCGCCAGAGGCATGACCCGGCCAAGTAAGGCCAAGAGCGCATTGCCAGCAGAAGATATCGAATGTTTATTAGAGGAGAGTACTGAAGGAGTTTTAGATTTTTTTATTATTTTTCCAATTGATCTCATTGAGACAAATCAACAATTCACAAAAGTTTGGTGCAAAACTAACAAATGCGAAAAAAATTCAAATAATGACAAACTAACTTATTTTAAGATAAGTTTAGGAGAATAATTTACCAATAAACTCCTCCAATACTCTCCTCCAATAAACTCCTTTTCCTCTACACTTAAAACAAAATCCACACTACTCCAGAAACCCAACAGAAAAGAAACCACAAAAAAAAAAAAAAAAAAAAAACCACTTCCCCTTTACAAAAATCCTCAAAACACTTCTCTACATACCTGCGGCGGCGAGGCTGAAGCACTCCCCCTGTACCTGCACCCTTCATCAATCTTTCTCTTCCTCCCAAACCCTAGATTCCCTACACCAACAATGGCAAAACCAAAACCAAAACCAAAACCTAAACCCACCCAAAAAGCGATACCACAACCAAAGATTGATGAATGGGGTACAGGTAATCTAGTGCCGAGGAAATCGAGTTGCCAAAGCTATCAACTAACCCACGTGACCCCTCAACAATGCCATGGCCGATGGGGATTCGGTCGACGCTCGCCTCCTAGGTGACAAGCTAACCCCTTAACAAGGAGGCATCCCCTGGGCTACGAACCGTGGCATTAGGAATTAAAGACCGTTAGCTAGGTACGCTTTTCCGCGCGGGACACCAATGCGTCATCGGGAAGGAGGTGTTGTTCTAGTCTCTAAAGCAAGAAACCATTTTCCTGCCGCGGCAAAGCTGTTGTTCGAAAAAGGGAGCATCATCACCAATAATATGGATCTCCCCGGCGTCTGTCTCTCGTGAAGGCAATACCGATGACGCATTGGTGTCCCCTCAACAAGGAGGCATCCCCTAGGCTATGCACCGTGGCATTAGGAATCAAAGACCATTAGCCAGGTACGATTTTCCTTACGGGGACACCAATGCATCATCGGGAAGGTGCCATAGCCAATGGATGAGATTCATCGACCGGTGCTCCCCGCCCATCTCAATGAAATAGGCGACGAGCTTACCTCTTAGCAAGGAGGCATCCCCTGAAGGAAACACCAATGCATCAAAGGACCCGAGCAACAAGCTTACCTCTCAACAAGAAGGTATCCCCCGAGGATGCCCACTTGCCCTATTAGCATTGCTTGATGTGTCTACTGTGAGTATTATTTTTATGCTCTACAGAGAAACTAGTGGGACTATAAATGAGTAGACAGGAAGAGCTAATGTTAATGGTTTTTAAAGATTCGACTTATTATCATGATATGTTATGGTATGTCAATTGGGGGTTAATTGTGAAAGATACATATATGGTTCTTTGCTAAGGTTTTGAGTTTCAATCAAAAACTTTTTACTTTTTCAATTCATCTTGATGAGACGAATCAATAAGTTATAAGAGTTTGACACAAAATTAACAAATACAAAAAAATTTGAATAAAGCCAAAAAATAATGGGGTGTTCTTTTTTTTTTTTTTTTTTCTGTCTATCGATAGGAAGGGATGGGGGAAGGGATGCTGCAATTCGCAGCGATAAGACTCGTTGGATAAGCATGGGGGTGATCAACCAAGTGACGGGCATCCTTGATGACGCATTGGTGTTCCCCTCCGGGGATGCCTCCTTGTTGAGAGGTAAGCTTGTTGCTCGGGTCCCTTCGGTAATCTTCCTCGAGGACGCATTGATGTTACCTTCGGGGGATGTCTCCTTGCTGAGAGGTAAGCTCGTCGGGGATACCTCCTTGCTGAGAGGTAAGCTCGTCGCCTAGGTGGTGAGCGCCGACCGATGGATCTCCATTGGCTATGACACCTTCCCAATGACGCATTGGTGTCCCCGCACGAAAAACGTACCTATTCTCTTTCTAACTCTATATACAATTCACTTTCTTTCAACACAACAAAAATGTTAAACAACCTGAGAATGCTACAGAGAAATCCATGCATGTGATCGCTAACATCAACTAACTAGTTTTCAGAGAGTTGGCTGCAAAATTGGTTGTGATGCCACATCTCGGTGGGATTTTAATTGCTGATGAGAAACGGCCTTAACTTTTTTCAACGCTCGCCGCCTAGGCTACAAGCTGACCCCTTAACAAGGAGGCATCCCCTTTGGCTATGGCACCTTCCCAATGACGCATTGGTAGGTGTATTTACGCACCTATCATGGTTATCGATCATTGTTCCGAATTTTTCACATACTCGGATGCAACTTCGTGTCGGAGTAGGGGTGGTTGGATGGCACACAAGCAGTTGATGAGGAAAATCTTCGAGGGTGTTTCACTAGTCTGCAAGGACTAACAATACATAGGGTTAAAAAGACTTCAGAGCAATGAACAGGATTAGTATACACTACCCCAATAGTAAGAAAAACCCCCAAGAGTACGTGTATTTGGCGTTAGCCTGCGCAATGAATGCGTCATGCAAGCCGCCTTGAAGTACAATTCCTATCGAGCGGCAGGTCCTTTACAGACGACTTAAATACCACCGAAGGACACGCCAATGAGTTGTCGAGGAAGATTCTCGAAGGGACAGTGCCGTAGCCAATGGATGAGATCCATCGGCTGGCGCTCGCCGCCCAGCTCATTGAAATAGGCACCATCTTTTAGATCCCACCGGACTCCTAGGCTAAACTCAGATTTTGCCACCCAAAAGCACTGATTCCTCCAACCGTTTCTTTCAGATCCCATCGCGTGGGGTGTTAGGGTTTTCTTGGTTGAAAACCCCCCAAATCAATTTTGGTCCTATAATGTTAGGTTTTGGGAGTAAAAGTCTAAAATAATCCTCCAAAAGTGTTGGGTAATATTAGGTCACCACTTTTCCATCCAAGGCATGAATTTTCCATCCAAAACGTGGATGTAAAGTGGGAATTCTCCTTAGTAAATAACGATTGGTTAGTTTAAGGGGCAAGTGTGTGCAATTGATAGTTGACGGACGAAGTAAACATTTTTTTGATAGCTTACGGGGTAAGTACATTTTTTTTTTACCCTAAATATTATATGAACTGAGCCCCAAGTAGATGTGACAAGGACATATCATGTTGAGTAGTACTAGCATAGTATCACTCAAATGATATTTCACCCATATCACGATCTATGTTGCTCGGACTCGGGTATAAGGTGCGGGTGCGAATCTAGGAATCGGGCACCCAACGTTTTTTTTTTTTGATAAGTCAAACGTCTCGGACACCCAAGTTGAAAAATGCAGGATACACATATATGGATCCAAAATTGGACACGCGTATACCGGGATACGGTATAGTATAATAATCAATGGCATTGAATTGATTACAACGAAACTCAAATATGGTAGGTGACATATACTATTATGCAATTTAGAGTCAATTTATTTGTATAATGTCCATTTAACCGTTATATACTTGTTAATAAAAAGATAATATGGTATAACAAATGACGAAAGAAGTCAGAAACTATTTTTGTGTTTTAAAAAATATTCAGCATACACACAGGATGCGCTGGCCTGTAGTGATATTTGAGAAGAGAAATTAGGGTCATCTATGGCTTTGGCCCTTAGCAAATTGCTAGAATAAGTATTTGGACAAATAGGTAATCATCAAATAAACATTTCCCAAACTTTCTTTGAACCCACACTAAAAAACAAGTATCAACATTCTAATTGAAACAAACCCAAAAAAAAATATAATGAAATTAGTATCAAGACTTAAGCATAAAGAATTCCCACATAACCTCTGGTAGCATGGGCGGAGGGCACTGGGTCATGTGGGGTCACTTGAGCCACTGACCTCCAAATTCTGTCTTGATAAATTGATTGTGAACTTGACCCCACAATTAGAATGAAATTATCCTCAGCATGAAAGAATTCCTAGTGAAACTACATTCTTGTGCCCTTTTTGGTACTATAATTTTGCTAACAACTGTCTAATAGGCATGGATATTACACACACAATGCTAAAAAAAAAGTACTATTTTGACAAAACTCTCACGAAGATCAATTGACACTCATAGATTTGTATGCATCTTTCATCGGTGTTGAGACAATTTAAGCATATTAATCACTGCCCTAGGGCAAGTGGGTTGGAGTGCAGTTGGTGCCTCCCTTATACTCCCATACACATAGGCAGGGTTCGATTCCCAGAAGCACTCATTCCCCTCCCCAAGTAGAGTAGATTAGGATTAACGAATGGCAAAAAAAAAAAAAAAAAGTCACTGCCCTAGGGATTGTGGCTAGCAATTTTTCCAAGGTTGACTAGCTAATGGGCAACAAAATCAAGTATGTCTCTAAGTATTGACCCGACTGCTCAAAAATGCTGGCTCCGCCCATGTCGGGTATAGATCTGAACAACTTCCATATTCACCATCACACCACCCAAATTATAACAAAAAGTTATCTGAACCTGGAAACCGAACACACAAGTACTACCAATTGAAGCAAATCCGAAGGGTTTTGGCCAAGTGGGCATGAGAAAAGCTATTAAGTGCTAGTCCCCATGAGGTTGCATGTTTAGATATCATGTAGCACCAACATTTCAATCCTCGGGGCCACTAGAGGGATTCAGGCCTCGGAATTAGTCCAATTGCGTGCAAGCTGGTCCGGATATTCGGTTATAAAATAAATTCCAATTGAAGAAAACCCACAAAGATATGAATCAATTACCAATAATCAAACCCATAGAATGGCCAAAAAAAAAAAAAAACAACAAATACAGGCTACGAACCTCCTCGAGGAAGTCTCTGTCGAGCTTATCGGCAATTCGGATGGAAGTGAAGACGGTAATGGCGAGGAGAGAGAGGGGTAAGAAGAATGCGAAGATGTAGGTGCTAGTGCCGGGAGCTCCTCGTGTTACCAGAGACAGCCCTCTGGTCTTTCGGTGGTGGAAGTGAAGAGAGGAGGAATTGGGTGTGGAGGGAGGAAAAGGGTTTGTTTGAAGGAGGCGTAGGGGTGGTGATTTGGGGAGTAGATTAGAGTTGCAGATGAAGAGGCTCACCATGTCTCTCCTCCTCCTGGTGGCAGAGCTTGGATCATATATTTGTTGCTGCCCCTTATCCTTCACAGTCTACAGTTTTTTGGATTTGGATTTAATGGCATATTATTATACACAAAAAACTTGGTTTTATTTTTTTTTTTATCGGCAAATCTTGATTTTAATTCCACATCTAAAGTAGGACAAAAAAATTTGGAAATGGATCCTGTCTGCTATATTTCGATAATCGGGACAGTTTACGTTCTAAATCTAGTGAGAACATGAGGCATATTAAAAACGAAAAAGTGTACGAGTACATACACGTAGGTACATACATCTCGTATATATGCATTTTGGACTCATATCGGGTCTTAAATGGTTTGTTTCGGGTTTTTATAAAATATTAACTCAATCAAATATCGGTAAGAATATTTACAAAATATCTATTTTGCTTCATAATCAAGACCTAGTCTATGAAAAAAAAGTTGGATATTTCGTATATCCCTTTAACGATTTCAGATAGAGTTTATTTTTTATGGACACCCTAAACAACTCATTTTGAACAAAATGAGCATTTGGATCAATTTTTTTGGGATCCAAGATGGGTAAAAAACGCATATGTACGCGGTGTATGTACCTATGTGTTTGTACCTCTAGCAAAGCTGTATTAAAATTCATGTGTTGTTTGATGTTTTTTTTAGAACACATTTATTTTGAGAAAAAAATGAGTTTCAAAAACATTGCAACTATATTAAAACTTATTTTTCAAAATAGAAAATAAATTAAACCTTATATTGATCAAACATGATTTTTAACATGTCTTGTGTTCTTGATGAAATTTAAAAATTGAACACTCGCGATGATAAAAATGAGTCCAGAAAAGATATGAAAATGAATTGAACTAAACCATTCAGTCTTGAGGATTCAAACCCACAATATTTTATGACAGTCACAGACCCTCTGGGCAGCTAGGTGGGAAACGAAAAAATATTCTAATTTCTTAACTAGATGAAAAAAAAAAACTAGTACATCTTTTGGTATTTTATTTGGATATACAAAACATGAGAGAGAGGGTGATTTCTCAAAGAAAAAGAAAGTGCCATGAACTTTATTACCAAAATAACCTTTCATAGGGGTATTATTTCCTTAAGTTGATCAAACTATCCTCGTGGAATTCCTAACAATGAAACCAAATTTTTGAGAAAAGCAATAATAGGCACAACTATTTTTATAATAAAAATAATTTCTACACTCTCCTTTTATGCTATAACATTCATTTTGTTACTTTTCTTCACCTGATTTTATGAAATTGTCTTTGTGCACTTTGATATATATATGTTATTGGCAGTAGATAGAAATCACATTGCATGAGTATCCGCATAAATCATCGCGATGAATTCTTAATTTAGGAAGAGCAAGCCACAACATGTTACTCCCTAATGTAACATGTCTTACTCTACTTCTATCAAACAAACACATACTACTATCTTACTTGATTCTACTCTACTAAAATGTTGTCTAAATTTTCAGCCCCAATTTCTTACTACAATTGTCAGTAGCACAAAGGTCATCAACAAAACGCCCAAATGCCACCTCAGTCCCCACCCCCCACCAACGCCTCCAAGCTCTACTTCTTCTACGGCCACCGCAAGCCCTCCCAGAACCGGCCCACCGTCCGCGGCGGCCTCTTCTCCAACCGCCAAACCCTGAACCCTTCAAAAAAACACCACCAATTCGACAAAAAATCCCCCGATTTCGATTTCCGAAAATGGGACCCGGACTCCGCTCAGAGCCTCTCGATCCCGCCCACCAGAACTCCGCCGGAGAAATTCTTCTCCGTCGCCCAGACCCTCTCTCCGATCGCTCGGTACATCGTCGACACGTTCCGTAAGCACAAGAACTGCTGGTGTCCTGCTGTTATTGAGGACCTTAACAAGCTCCGCCGCGTGACGCCGAAGCTGGTGGCGGAGGTGCTCAAGGTGAACTCGGACCCCAGGATCTCATCCAAGTTCTTCCATTGGGCAGGTAAATAAGCACGTTTCGAATTGCGCGAACATTTAACGTTACCAAATGGACCTTTGAGCATCTCCAGCCTTTACCCAAAATTTTATCCAAATTTGAGTAAATATGTGTGCAAAAACTCTATTTAGGAGGATCATCTCCAATGGCAAAATACAATCTTTACCCAAAAAAAGGCTTTCGATGGCAACATGGTAAATAAGAGGGATAAGATTGAGCCTTGGAAAATTTGGTTAAGGAAATGGTTCAAAGCTTGGATTTTCCCAAATGGGGTAGAGAAATGGGCAAAACTCATTTTGGGTAAAGAACTGGGTATGCCATTGGAGATGGGTTTTTGCTTCTTTTACCCAAAAAAAAGGGTTTAAGTGAAGAAATGAGTCAAGACTGGTGGTGCTCTTAAAGCCCCAATCTATTGGGGTCAGCTGAATGAATTTATTTTCTCCGTTGAGCTCACTCTGTCGGCTCAATGTTGAGGGCAGTATATCGAATTCACGCCCTAAAGGATCTATTGGTCTTTTACGTGCTTGCTGTCAGCTAGCTAAGGCATAACCCTTCTCCTTTTATCGGGCTTGAGTTATGGAAGATAAAGGACTCTAAGCACGACAGACTTGCAGTTGTAAAATTTTAGATTTAAATTTTTTTTTTTTTTGAAATGTTCACTTACCTAGAAAATGTATCCTAAAGCACACTTACCTAGAAAATGTATCCCAAAGCACCTGAAGAATGTGTTGGGGATTCAATTTTAGTTTTACGTGAGCTACACATAAATGGATCTCGTCTATGTACACTTTAAATTGGGTATGTTGCTAAGTGTTTTATACGGGTGCGTAGGATTGTTGATTATACCTCTTGAAAATATCCTCTTGTTTCCAAATTATTAGACCGTCTTTTAGTTTTGTAACATCCTGAATTGTGGGACCTCTTTAGAAGGTAAAATCTATACCATTTTTAGGTAGCCCTGTTTTGTTCATTTGCAACTTTGCCTTCTTAAAGGATGTCCCTTCTCTTCCTCTGTTTTTGAGTTTTCATTTGGGACCGGTGAAATTGTAATACAGTAATTTGGGAAGAAAACAAGAACAGATTTTTTTCTAAAATATTTAGTTAAGTTTTGCCTCCACTGACCAAATTTCTTGTCTCTGCCCAACAGGTAAACAGAAGGGTTATAGACATGACTTTTCTAGTTATAATGCATTGGCTTACTGTTTGAACCGGACAAATCAGTTCCGGGCAGCTGACCAGGTGCCCGAGTTGATGAACATGCAGGGTAAGCCTCCTACCGAGAAACAGTTTGAAATCTTGATTAGAATGCACTCTGATGCCAATAGGGGTCTTAGGGTGTACTACGTGTATGAGAAAATGAAGAAATTTGGAGTGAAACCTAGAGTGTTTTTGTATAACAGGATAATGGATGCACTCATGAAAACGGGTCATTTGGATTTGGCAATGTTGGTTTATGATGACTTTAGAGGAGATGAGTTAGTGGAGGAGAGTGTTACTTTCATGATTTTAGCAAAGGGTTTGTGTAAAGGAGGGCAGATTGACCAAGTGTTGGAGCTTTTGAGCCGAATGCGGGAAAAGTTGTGTAAACCAGATGTTTTTGCTTACACGGCAATGGTTCGTGTGTTGGTGGCGGAGGGGAATTTAGATGGGTGTTTGAAGGTTTGGGAGGAAATGAAAAAGGATAGAGTAGAGCCCGATGCTATGGCTTATAAGACCCTAGTTTTGGGGTTATGCAAGGGGAAGCAGGTTGAGAAAGGTTATGGGTTGTTCAAGGAGATGAAACAGAAGGGGTGTTTGATAGATAGGGCCATCTATGGGTCATTGATTGAGGCATTTGTGGCAGATGGGAAAGTTGGTTCTGCATGTGATTTGTTGAAGGATTTGGTCGACTCGGGATATAGGGCTGACTTAGCAGTATATAACTCCCTCATTGAAGGATTCTGTAATTTGAACCAGGTTGATAAGGCTTCTAAACTTTTCCAGGTCACAGTTCAAGAGGGTCTTGAGTCAGAGTTTGTGACTGTAAATCCCATACTAGTGTCTTATGCAGAGTTGAAAAGAATGGATGACTTCTGCAACTTGCTTCTGCAAATGCAGAATCTGGGTTTTCACATCTTTGACAATCTTTCCAGATTCTTTTTATTCGTGGTGACAAAAGACGAAAAATTAACGATGCCTTTAGAAGTGTTTGAATACTTGAAGGTGAGAGGTTATTGCAGTGTTCCAATCTATAATATTCTTATGGAGGCTCTCCACAAGATCAGAGAGGTGGATAAGGCATTATCACTCTTCCATGAATTAAAGGACTCCAAGTTTGAACCTGACTCATCTACTTACAGCCATGCAATTACATGTTTTTCTGAAATTGGAGATATTCAAGAAGCATGTACGTGCTATAGCAAAATAAAAGAAATGTCTTCGGTTCCCTCTGTCTCTGCTTATTATTCTCTTGTTAAAGGGCTCTGTAAAATTGGAGGGATTGATCCAGCTATAATGCTTATTCGTGACAGCTTGGCGAATGTTACGAGCGGACCCATGGAGTTTAAGTATACTCTGACTATTATCCATGTTTGCAAATCTAATGATGCAGAGAGGGTAATTGAAGTTCTAAATGAGATGATACAACAGGGTTGCCCTCCTGATGATATCATATACTCTGCTATTATCTACGGCATGTGCAAACATGGAACGCTGGAGGAAGCGAGAAAAGTGTTGTCAAATATGAGAGAGCGTAAGCTTCTAACGGAATCAGATTTGGTTATTTATGACGATAAACTGGTAGACCACATGAAGGAGAAGACGGCTGACTTGGTGCTGTCAGGGTTGAAATTTTTTGGTCTGGAAAAGAAATTGAAAGCGAAGGGCTGTAAATTTCTGCCGACTTGAGGACAACTTCAGGTACTTAGTTTTATTTCTTTTGCTTTTTAACTAATTTGTATTTGTTTTTCTGTTCACCTGTTTAACATATAACTAAATTATTTAGGACACTGGATTATTTCAGCTTCTTGCTTTTAAGAGTATTGATCAAAGCGAGATCTATCCTAATTTTGTTGGACCTTTTTCACTGAAATAAGAAAAAACTTTAAATACTCAACTCAAATTCATGATCATATCGAGTTAAGCTCACAGGACAGTGTTCATTACTCACGCTATTGTAGTCCTAGATTTGATTTGTGCTTCCCCGGATGATCCATGTAAATGGCTCTTGATTCCTGCTATTGTGTGTGATTCTGAAGAAGCATCTCTTTTGATTGGAGAAAAGAAGAGAAGAAATGTCGCTTGATTGGGGTGCTCTAAACATTAGATCTCATGTGTCCTATCAAAAAGAACTTGAGGGAAAGCATTTTCTTTTTTCTTTATCACTGGTTAGTCAAGGAAAAGGAAACATTTGAATATTAGTCTTTTCAATGTGATTTTGAGGAAAAATTGCTTTCATAATTGGAGGTATTGGGAATGCAATACTACGCATTGTTCTTCAAGACCTTCCCAAAAACTACAAAATTTCTAAATCACTACTCCACTAGTAACACCGATGAACTTTTGGAGTCCTGGTTTATTCTACTTGCAACTATGAGGGTTCCCCAAGCTATACTGGAAAGTTCACGGTGTGTTCGTTAGTCTTTCTACAATGTCGTGTGTTGTTTCCTAATATTTACCCTAAAATCTGTCATACTCCTCCATTAACTCAGAGCTCATTGTACTTTGCTATGTGAAAACTCAATGTCCAATTTTCTTGATCGGAAGACGTCATCAAGGGTGGGAAAACTAACTTAATAAGTACAGATAATTGTTGGAAGTTGGTATTGTTTGGATCATGTGGGGTAAAGCCCACTTTGCGACCTTATTTAATTGTGCTTTCCTGTAGTTAAATTATTTGTACTTTCTTTGAGTACGGAACTCGTCCTCAACTTAACTAGTTCTGTACGCCTTTTGTTATGTTTGGATGGTAACTGGTTTTTCCATGATTTGAATATCATGTTGGGGGGAGGGGCTATAGTGATGGTCCATAGCCATACGTCTTAGTACGAGTCATGTTATTAGGTCCTGATATAGGCTTTTCAGTATGCTACCATGAATTCCACTAGTGTATTACCTGGGAGGTATTTTGGGTATGCGTCATCAGTGTTCCCATACACCACATCCTAGCTGCTCACAACATTTCTTTGCTACTGGTAATTTTGGTTACACAATTGGCTTGCCTTACAAATGCTTCATCCTACATCCCCCAATTCATGGAGCTTTTCTCAATTCTTCCATCTCATGCATCCATTTTTTGTTACTCCCAGAGAGTTTTTATCCCCTCAAGTCTTAATGGAGGTAAGGGGCAAATATTTGCTAATGGAGGAGACACATAATGCCAGCTTACAGAGTCTATAACCTCATCTGTCATGTTAACATTTACGGTGCTACTGATAAATTGCCTGCTGCTGGTGTTTGTAGGTAATTGATAATATCTCTCTGATTCAGATGGCATAGGAATGCTTGAAGGAAGCTTTCAGCTTTCGATACAAGTGCTGCTGGAGAATCAAGTGGCGATTAAGATCATGATTCTTTTTCAGTCCCCCTACAGGCATGCTGAAAGGGTTATGGCCCTTGGTGATCAAATTTCAAAAGACGACTACACGATGCTGTTTAGAAGGTTTGAATAGGAATTTTCCGTTGTTTACCTATCGATGGTGATTCCCTTTTGCTTTGCAGCAATCAATGCACCAGAATGGCACGCAATGATTTCCTGCATGATGCTACTTAGCTCGGTTAATTGACGAGATAGCCATCCTTTCATTGGATACACGATTGAAGTTCATTTGGGTTTCTCATAAATTGGTTCTGTGAAGACATAAGATCCATTTTTTGCAAATCCATGCCTCACTCAAGCCATTGTGTTTAGGATTTAAAACAGTTTGAAACAAATTTCACCAAGCCCCAGTTTCAGAGAAGTATGTAGGCAAGTGTGTCTATCTGGCACAAACTGTGGGTCATTGTTCTGTCTTACTCTAGGCATATAGGGTTGTAGATGTTTTTTTTTTCCTTTGATAAGCGGATGTCCTGGGTTACTTGCGCGCGCCTCGATCTGGATTGTAGAGGTTGATATCAATGGGTAGTCGTAAATATGGAATGTGGATCATTTTGGAATTTTGATATGAGTATGATGCTTTTAATTACTAGTATTTGGTGCTTGGTATTCCTTGATTACTTATTTTCCTTGGGAAGTATGTGGGCACTAGTCTAAACTTGATGGCACTCAGATGGTGGATGAGCCAAGGCATTACCAATTTTACAAGTTGTTGACGATTTGGAGTGACCATCAAGCTGACAAGCATTCAATAAATTGTTCTCCTCAATCATATTTCTGCATCGTCTCATGGTATAAGAAAGATTCGTCGAGTCATGTTCCTGTTCTTTTACCATTTTGTAATAAAGAAAAGAAATAGGGAATGCTCTAAAGATGGGCACCCTCATATTGGCACCAGGGCACCGGTACTGAAATGTCTCTGTACCTCCAATTTCAGTCACAGATTAAGAAACTTATGCTCGATCCTGCCGCTCAAATTGCACTGGATCATAGGTGCAATGGCATTTCGGTATGAATGATTTGACTGACCTCCCAAAGTTTGTGTGAGACCCACCTCGGGGTCTCACACAAAGGGTCTCACACAAATGATCGGAGCAATTTAATTTGTCAAGATTCTTTTAAGATTTTTTGTTGAAAAAATTAGCTCAGTCGGATATCGGTAAGGGCTTGATCGATTTTGTGCTCAATTTCCTAACAGAAAATTGAGCAAATAATCGATCACGTCCATACTGATATCCAACTGATTTTTTACGTCTGGTGTTTTGACCGGAATGTGTGTTTTGTGGAGAAAATAGATATCTTCATATACAAATCGGAATGGGGAAGAGAGATTCTTCTACATGTACTCATCTGAAGACCAAAGGCACTAGACTAGAAGAGGAGGAACAATGGAGTATTCAAACCAAAATTCTCTCTTTCTCACACCCTCTGGTTCTGTCTCGCGCCTCCCTCTGTTCCCTACATCTGCTCTCACTAACTGCATACGCACATTACATATATAGGAAATGAGAAAGAAAGCAACGCCAAAAGCTGTTAAAGGCTAGACCAAGCGTGAGCTATGACGTCGGCACCAAAACAGAATTTTTGATTCATATATATTTCTTTTTTGTATTTTTTAAATTTCTCTTATTAAGACGAACCAATAATCTACCAAAAAATTTACGCAAAACTAACAGCAGCAAATTTTTTTAAATAAAAAAAAAATCCAAACGGATGATTAAAGCCAAACCATCCCTAAGTACATTCAACAGGGGAAAAATATAGTTTCCAGTCAAGACAAGAATGCAATTTCCTTCGCTTAAAATACAACTGACTATATACAAAACCTCGACCACCACCCGTAATTTCCTATACAAGTATTGGATGAGAAATAGTCCATGTAACTAGCACAAGTTCTACACAAGAATTTCATAAAGTGAACTGAACTCAAGAACCAAGTCAAAATTCTTCAGGTACCTCAGAGCTCTCAAAAGTAGGAGATTCATAAGTACTCGAGTCATCGGAATCGGAAGCTTCAGAGCTCATATATGTTGGCGTCTCATATGCATAGGAATCCTCTGAAGCTTCTGCACTTTCAAAAGCAGGAGCCTCGTACGCTTTCGTTTCCTCTACCTCAACACTCCCAAAAGAAGTCCCAGAAACTTTACTCTCCTCTGTTTGGACAAACTGAAGCAAGTAATGTACTCCGTTTACAACATCATACGCCATTAGCCCGATCCTCCCTCCAACCCAACTGCCCAATTCACTCCCAAGCAAATACCCGAATCTCCCAAACTTTTTTTCCCCCAGGAAACCTACAGCATAGGTGCCAAACAAGGTCCCAGTTCCTCTGAGGAACCCTTCTGTCACAGTACCCCCAAAGTAAAGTGCTTCGAAAAAATCCCATCCAGAAGAGATTATGGGGCCGATAATGCGTTTGGCTTTCCGGGTTGCGAGTTTGGCCGCTTTCATCCCTTCTTTCTGGGCTAGTTTGGCTGCATCTTGAGGACTCAGGCCCTGCGACAAAGCATCCACCAGGGCTTTCTCAATCGCTTTGTGCCTTGTTCCTTCAACATGAGCGGCTCTGATATTGTAGAAGTAGAGCTTCACACCCTCTTTCACTACGCATGCTAGGGTTCCTGAATTCCCGTCGAAACAGTTGAAAACAGTGAACTTTCCACTCTTTGATGAAGCCTCTTCGCCCACCAGTTGCCTACATTTATCAGCTATAAAAAGGAAAAAGTAAGAACAGCTCCATTCATGAACAAAGAAAGAATATGAAACAAAAGATGTATCAATTGAAGACTTCAAAACTGCAAGGACAATGCTATGCATGAAAAAATGCACACAAACTTTGGAGAACCTATATCCTTTGGACAACACTTCCAAGAATACTAGTAGTATGGAAATAAAAAAATTCTCATTGTAAAATTTTTGAATGGAAACTACTCCCTCCGTCCCAATTTAAATGCTCCCTACTGAAATCCGTGCAATTTCGAATCCAAGAAAAATATATTTCTACATAATATTTTTTTTATTTTGGAGGGAGTAACAGAAATTTCTGTCTGGAGTCCCGTAGGGATGATGATCCAAGTCAAGTTTACCTACTTCATTTTGGGTAGAATCAGAGTTGAAAGATCATTCATTGCACGCAAACGTTCACAACTCAGACCAAAAGGCAATGATGGGGCGCGCGCACACACATAGACAGAGTAATACTCCCCCACCTCTGTATCCATTACATGACATTAATAAGATAGCAAAAGAAGACGTCGAGTTGCCAATCAGGGAGAGAGAGAGAGAGAGAGAGAGAGAGAGAGAGAGAGAGAGAGAGAGAGAGAGAGAGAGAGAAGATGTCGAGTTGCAGTAGAATGTATGATACACAGAACTTGAAATTATGTAGTTAGATGTAAAATCTGTGATAAACCAATAAAGAAGACTTCAGGGTAAGAAATATTAATGAATATAACCAGTAAAGAGAAGTTATAGGGGTGAGAGAGATCAATAAGCTGCACAGAATGATACAATTCTGCAACAATGACCATTGCAATACATTGCAAAGGAAGCCTGAATAGACAAGAGATATATACCAACAAATACACTATCAAGCGAAAGTCATATTTCCCAGAACGTTCTTCCATTATACAATCACACAACTAGCCACCCTCTAATGCTCCTACATACTTGATGAGAATGACAACTACTGGAACCAGAACCGGGACTGGAAAGTGACAGGGGATCTAGTCTAAGTGCAAAAACACTTGAGCGTATGTTCACCTCAATCCCCAAATATATGAAGCTTAATAAGCTTCCAGAACTACTAAATACCTGTAAATACAGAATTTTACCTGAGGTCCTGCGTATGTTAGATACGACAAGATTAAGGGCTCAAGTTGCTCAACTCAAGTGTCAAACCCTGTACCCAAACTACCAACTTAAATTGTTTAATTTATTTACCATGTTCAAAGGAGCTGCTCATGTGATTTTTTTTTTTATAGATTCTCATATGGATGAGAAAGACAAATCCTCATTAATCAAATTCGATATGAAATATAATCCGAGGAAAAGAAAGCCTTATGTTAGACTACTGGACAACATACAGCTTATCCTAATGGTCAGAACGTGACCATGATACCTATTCAACTTTTGGATACATATCACTGTCCTAGGAATTAGGAAGGTCCAACACTTAGACACACACTCACACTCAGTACTTGTACCAGAGTACGTGTACCATAGCTTGGTCAGGATTGGCCACATGGGCCTGGCATAATCTATCCTCATCAACTAAGCATAGAAAATATCCATCCATTGAGTTGTCTTCTTCCCCTCTAATTGGTTTTGAATTGAATCAGCCTTCTCTCCAATGCATTTGTTGCAAAATGGGCCACATTGAGGTGCCAAAATAGAATGCACAACAAAAAGACACTTTTAAAACTTCTTTTTGTTTTTGAATGGCGAGTTTTAAAAGAAAGTACTTTAACGTTTTGACCTCCTCTCTAATCAAGGGATCTCAGCTGGCTGATTCAATCAAGACTCAAGAGCAATTATGTTTTTCGCCAAAAAAAGACTAGGTGTGGTGTATGTGATAAGCTTTGTCATCCATGGTTGGACACAAACGCAAACGTCATTCAGGAATTGTCCTCCTCTCCTCAATATCCCTCCTTTCAATCCAAAGAAAACTTTTCAGCAACTAATGAACAGAATATTCGCTATAAGAAAATTTGAACAAACAAAGAAAATGCAACGCCATTGTTAAATGAGATTAGAAAAAATGTAACTTCGTTGTACAGGTTGACATGTTGGGTCAAAGTGTTTCAGTTCAAGACATACACAATTTGATACCGCTATGAGCATGTTACAATAGTTTTAAAACAACAATTTAGACCGGGAAAACTTACACCTAGTTGCCCTATTGTCAATCCAATTTCGGTTTAGAGACTTAGTTTTGCACAACACATAAGACTGCTGAGCAAAAAACAAGAGGCCTTCTCAATGAGCAATCCATTGAGGCATGGAGTACTCGGTAGATATACAGAAGTACTGAAGAGCACCGTTCACAAAGCTCTTGAAGAGAAAAGCCGCTGAAGAGGCCTCATGTGCTCTATAGAAATATAGAGCTCTGTGCTTGAATCCTAATCAAAGAGTGATCAAGCGAGCCGCCACAATCTCTCTAATATGAGAATCCAAAGAAGACCGCTAGGAAGGCAAGAGAGCTATGTTACCTGAAACACAGATCATATTGGTATGAGTAATGGGGACGGAAACGCAGTGCGCTACATGCCTAAATTGTGGTATGATAGGCCTATGCTTCTTCCTTGATACGATAGAGGTAGAAGGTTGGCTTCAACTCACTAATTGGAAGGAGTCAGAAGATGCATTGGACAGTGGTTTCGCTCAAGCTAGAGCATGGATGAGTCTGCGATTGTTCCATTCAGTGTTCTAAATGGAGGCCGCCAAGGCCGCCTAGGCGCTTGGAGGTGCCCTGCCGCCACACCAATACCCCTTGGCATTTGATTTGGCGCCCAGGGAGGTTTGGTTGCCGGCTAGGCGGTCATGGCGGTCTCGGCGGTCTTAGCGGCCTTGGCGGCGGCGGCGGCATCTTTGGAGGCCTTTGGCGGCCTAAAATGTATAGTATTAAACTAATGGAGATCAAGTATTGGAAGGGTATGGAAGAGAAGAGTTAGAGGAAGGAGATGAACTTTGAACTTGGCATTAGGGATCTCCGATCTCGTTTATTTCTACTTATTGTCTTATTCAACTTATTTGCTAGTTGCTACTACTTAATTTCATTTGGGTTTATACATTAAACTTTGCATTATGGTTATGTAGAACTTTGAACTTGCATTATGGATACATAGAATATAGTTTGATTGGATAATGGTTTGTTAAAAAAAAAAAAAAAAAAACGCCGAATTGCTTGGCGCCGCCTAGGCGGCTTGGCGCTTGGAGGTGGGTCTCCGCCCTACTAGCGCCAAGCGCCATTTAGAACATTGGTTCCATTGAAGCCTATAAATAAGATATGCGAGATGTTTCTCACGAGATTAGGTGGGGAGAGGCCTGTTGTCGAGACTCGAGGATTGTTTTTGGCACACAAACAAAACAAAAAAACAGGTTATTTGCATTCAGTGGAGAAGGTAGTCAAGAGGTTTACCAAGACGAAACTGCGGGCAGGTGGAGGAAACAGAGTGGTGAACATACCATCCATGAAAGGGAGAGGAGAGTGGTTACAAGTGGCTGGGTATCCAAGGAGGTCCAGAAATTGCGTGCTCAGAACATGGGTTAAAAAACCGAGGTTCTTGAAATCCAAAGCAAGAATAGTGGTGGAACTCCATTCATATGGACAAAGGACTTGTGAAGGTAGAAAAAGACATGCACGAAGTAATGAGTTACATACTTGCATGCAGTTTTTCCAAGAGGAAGATTTGGTGGGGGAGATAATCAAAAGGTGTGAAAGGGTTAGACATTGAGCGATGGCAGTTTTTCTTTGCCCACCCAGTCCCACCAAATGCAGATTTGATTAGGTTCTGAGGCAAGAGTGAAGATCTGGAGACATGGATGTCTTCATAGAGCAAAGGTCTGGTGCAGGTGTTGGGCCTCCCCCGTCCCCCTTTCGAAGTCAATTTTGTTAAATTTGTTGACGAGTGTCGAACATTTCCTGTTTTGGATGATTGGATGGCATGAAAAAGCTTTAGCTCAATAGGAGAGCACTTTGGGTATGGGGGAAAATGTGATTGGACTTTGGTGCAGGATCCTTCTAAAATGGTGTGCTCCCAAGACGGGAGCTCAAATCAGTGCTCCCAAGATGAGAGCTTGACGGGAGCTCGGTCCCCTCGAAATAGGAGTTCGCTCCTATCTAAGATGGGAGCTTATTGGGCCATTAAGGCAGTTATTCTTTTACTTTTAACGGAGTTATGCCATTATGGAAATAAGAATATGAAAATCATATCAATCAAGAAGTTTTGCAACTTGAAAATATCTAACTTCCCATAATTACTCTTTAAGATCAGGAAAATTCTCAATAAGTATCTGTTGAAAATTGTCCCACATCGGTTAATTATCACCTCGAAAACTAGTATATGAGCTTGGGCTGCCTCTCCTTTCATTGCCAATTGGTTTTGAGGTGGATGCTTTAACATGGTATCAGAACTTTAGTTGGGCCTTTCCATGGTGGACCGTTGTCCGGTTGCCATGCTTTGTGGGCCAGGAGGGTGTGTTGGATTGTATCTCATATCGCCTGGACATGCCCCCTTTATACTCTGGTTATAAGGCCCTAGCTTCCCTCTCCATAATACCTGGGTTTTAAGGAGACTTTGTGGGCTGAGCTTTTTTAACATGGTATCAGAGCTAGGTTTTCGGAGGCTTTTCCCTTTTGTTTGTGCCATAGTTGCACTTTGTTTGATTGTGATCCGTGTGTTCCGGATCCCTTTGTTGACCTCTCAACGTGCGAGTCGGGGGTCGCACGTGCGGGGGAGTGTTGAAACCTGTCCCACATCGGTTACTTATCACCTCGAAAACTAGTATATGAGCCTAGGCGGCTGCTCATTTCATTGCCAATTGGTTTTGAGGTGGATGCTTTAACAGTATCACTTTTCCTTCAATGGTTAAGTATTTAAAAATATTTTATACACATATTTATATATAATCGATATTATACGCTCCTTGGAAGCTTCTAGGTGCTTCCGCTCCCCCACACCCGCTCCCACCCCCCTCTTCGTGCTACTAAGAATAAGACCATGAAACCCAGCTAATATAACTTGTCAAAGTGTTCATCACAGTGTCAACTTTACAACCCGATTTGACCAGCAAATCTATTTCTCCCCCACCATATCCCAACTTATTGAAGAGAATTATATAGATACGCAGCTAAACATAAATATGTTAGCATTTTTACACATGAAGAACTGAAACCTGTATAACAATATTAAGAACCTATAATGTGCAAAAGGAGTAAATACAGAGACATTTACTTCCAAGTCTTGTGCAGCCAACTGATAAAGAAAGAAAAAGATGTGTTGGCAGTTTATTTCATTGACCTTTGAAAAGCCATCCCGAACATACAGATGTATACCAAAATATTACTGCTCATATATGCAGAAAAAACCTACAAACAAATAAAGTCATGTGTAAAAAGAAATACAAACATATCTATACTACATATTAAGCACGTGTGGTTTATGGGGCAATCCCTCCAACTTTAAAAAAAAACATACTCGTGTCATTCCACTTTGGATATCAAATTTCCTAAATCTCTCCTTTCCTCCCGCAGAAAGGTTTTACTAAAAGATCTGATATGCACACAGACACAGTTATCCTTCCAGTAAAGAAAGATACAAAAATATTTTTATTTTAAGATTCTTTTTCTCTCCATGATTGGTGGGGTAATATACAATTTCCAAAATGAATGATTTGAGATGATTGATTGCCCCTTAATCACACTTCTCCAACATAATTATGGAAATAAGTTTTGATTGTATGCTATATCTATCTGTAGTTTACAACTTCCCCAAGAACTCTCTCTCTCTCCCAATTTTTAATTATTCAAAATGTTCGCATTTCACTATTGGGTTCAATTATCCTTTTTTGTTAACTCTGATCTAATGTTTATATCAATTTTGCAGATTCTCGTGCATCGAACTAGATACCGCCTATGCGTAATTATTTACCAGCACCTCTGAGACACTGGCATGGAAATGAAGAGGTGCACGCGGTTGTCTCACCAGTCGATAATGGAAGTCCGTGTTGGGGGAGGGGAATACTCATCTTTCATCAATTTTCAGCCAATCCCAAAATCATTGAGGAATGAAGTCCCACAGGTATTACTAACAAGTACCATGCAAGTTGATCACATGATCAAGTTCCATGCCCAGCTGGTTAAGCATTCAACGTTTTCCAACCCGCTCAAACCTAATAACCGACACATCTTAGGGAATAAGAGTCCTAAGTTTGGGTCAAAAGTCAAAACTTTCTTTTTTCTAGAGGCTTTAACTTGAGATCGGGTGAATCCAACTAAGACAGGAATAGTACAGCCATGGACCTGAATCCAGTCAAATTGGGTGGGGGTGGGCGGATTGTAGGACCGGGTAAATATCTTCCTTTCTAGCATTTGTAATGAAAGCATTATTAGGTTCCAAAAAAGAAGCAGCCCAAAAGCACCATCTTTCAATGCCTGATGCCAAAAACGAATGCAAGAGAGCATCCAACTCTTTTGGACTAAGAAGCACGTGCACGGATACTGGAACAATATGCCTGCGTTATGGAAAAGCCTAAAAATTTAGGGTACGAGTAGGGCAAGGGTACAACTCTAACAAATGTATATTTAGACAATGTGTTACACTTAAAATATAGCAAGTAGCTAAATGACTTGAGCGATTAAGAATCCAACATCAAATAACAATTTAACACCAAACTTAAGGTACAAATTCGAATTTCAGGCCATTATACTAAAGAACTAAAACCATCTTTCGCTCCTTAGCCATTTTAAGACCTAAATTCAAAATTTGGGCAAAAACCTCAAAAACCCATCTCCAATGCTTTACCCAAATCCCTCCCCGTTATGGGTTTTACCCATTTCTTTGCCCAAATGATGGACAACCCATCCCCTTTTTTTCCCAATAGCTCATCTAAGAGAGAGAGAGAGTTGAGATGGAACCCATGGCTATTATTTCAGATCAGGTTCTTGCTCTGTGCTTGTGCGTGCGTCTGGACAGAGAGAAGCACGAAAGCCCTCCATCGCCATCTCCGGCCACCACCACCACTGCTTGATGCTTGAGTTCAAAATTGGGGCTTCCTCCTCCTCAAATCTCTATGACCCCTCTCTTTCCCCTCTATCACCATTTCCAGCCACCACCAATCGCCATCGCCACCACCTTCAACAACTCCTCCTTTCTCTCAGTCCTCTCTCTCTCTCTCTCTCTAACCTTCGTCTTGGAGAAAAGTGTGTTCCAATTTGAAGAAGAGAAAAAGTTCCCTCCGAACTAGCCGGTACCAACTTATCCCGTTATCCGGATAACAAATAGACTGAAGCCACATCACTCGTGCTTGAGCGATTGAGAAAGCTTTAAATGCAACAAAATTGGTGGGACCCGGTTTAACCTTGGGTCAATTTTGTTAGTCTCTTTGTCCCGGTAACTAAACCAATTCCCTCTTGGTTTGTAGTAACATGGGTCCCCCTTCAACCTCAGTTAGTTCTTTTTCCCAGCCGACTATTACAGTCTACATGTGTTTTTTTCCTTTTGAGTTTATTTATTTTTTTAATTCTAAGAAAAAAGAGTTTACTTATTTTTTTGTAACGGCTTTTGAGTTTACTTCAAAGATTAAAATATATATATATAGGATTAAGGTTATGGTAGGGCTCCACCAAGGTCAATTCTATATAGATGTTGAATTGAGTTAATGAGAAAACAAACATAGTGATTTTTTAAAAGAAGAAAAATTTAAAGCTCTAAACTTTAATTTTTCCAACATACAGTTAAATTGAATATGAGATTTTTTTAATAATTCTAGAATACTTCCGTATATTTGTTTAACCATACACCGACATATGTCATGGTCCAATTTTGAGGTCATGCTTGCTCCCATTCTCAATCATATGTTATGGTCCAATTCTGAGTGGTCTACATCATCATATCCCATATGAGAAACATACAATAGAATTAGAATTAAGTTAGAATGTTAGGGGGGAAAAGGGGGGTTTTTAGATGCCAACCTTATTTTTTAGCTTTGTCTTCAAAATAGTCCTTTACACATTATTCCTACCTAATCTTTTTAAAATAGTCCTGACCCATATTATTTTGGACAAAAATACCCCTTAGTTCACATAGCGCACAATTCATATAGCCCACAGTTCACATAGCGCACGGTTCAAATAGTTCAAATATGCAGTTCACATAGTCCACCACACAGTTTACATAACCTTGCCATCATACAGTTCACATAACCTTGCCACACTAAAATAAAAAGTTCACATAGCCTCACGACACACTTTACATAGCCCACACACAGTTCACATAGCCCGTACTAATTAAGTTCATGACACTTCACCCTTTTCTGTTGGATAGTACTAATTAAGTTCAATAGATATCACCTCTCCAATCAGCAGATAATTAATTAATTAATTAATCATACCTACCATATTCTCTAGCCCGTGTTCATAATCCTCGTCATCGTCAAGCGAAGAAATCCCGTCCCTCACAGAAGCGCAAGAGGAGAAAGGCCTAATAATGGTAGTACTATTATGGAGTAGAGTACAATTGTCCACCCGATCAAATGAACTTGAGAGGAACGATTCAAAACTTTTACTAGCCGCTGGTAATTTGGAGGTAGAAGAAACAACCGACGGCAACCAATTTTCCGACAACGGCGGCGTATTTGTTTCTTCTCTTCTCTACATTTAACAAACTGGGGCAGCCAGGAGGGGCAGTGGCAGAGATGGCGAGGAAGGAAAGGAGGAGAGGAGACACTGGTGTGGCAGAGACGAGAGGAGGATGGATGAGGAGAATGTGGGTCTCGGATAGAGAGGAGAGAGAGAGAGAGAGAGCAGAGGAAATGCTGTGTAGCAATTGATTTGGGGTAAAAAAGTCATGCTCCATAACCAAGCCTATTCAAGTTCGGAAATAATATTCAGGGTTGGGATGAAACCAAACCTAAAAACTAGGGGTTGCCTCTAATTTTGTAGTAAAAAATGTATTTTCTATTTGATTAGCAAAATCGAATTTATACCGTAAAGGTAGATCCTTGTGAGAGAATAATTTCGTTTCACCCTCCTTTAAAGAGGGTGCACGTTATCCTCCTTGTGATTGGTGAAAATTGTGTAGGGTCCACAGAATCAATACACTTTTTGGTAATAATGAGTTAGTTTGTGGTGGGACCTACACAATTTCCACCAACCAATAGGGAGGGTAACAAAATTATTCACTCTTTGTGAAAATGTTGGCAATGGACCCTTAATCACAACAACGTAAAAATTAAAACATAAAGACTGTTACAAAGAACTTGACAACTTTTTTTTTCATTTATTTTTAACTCAAAAGGCCCTCCAAGAAGAGAAGTTATCTACAATTTTCTTGAGGTTAAAAAAAGAAGTAAACTCAAAAGCAAAAAAAGACACGCGTGACTAGGAAAAAGGAAAAAACTAAGGCTAAATGGGGGACCCATGTTACAAACCAAGAGGGAATTAGTTTGGTTTAACCCGGACAAAGAGACACTACCGACTCAAGGTTAAAGCAGGTCCCATCCTCCATGATAACGCTGAAGCTGCTGCCATTTAGGTGATGTGGCTTCAGCCTATTTGATATCCGGACAACTTGGGGTTACCGGCTAGCCCGGAGGGAACTTTTTCTCTTTGAAGAAATGGCTTTGCCATTGGAGATAGTGTTACCCAAATTTCAACTCAAAATTGGGCCAAAAAAAATGGTGAACGTTGGAGATGCTATAATAGACCAAAACCTTTATTCTGGCATTGTTAGTTCCATAGCCTAGGTACCATCCAATTTATTTTGCCTTAATTTATGACCACCCTCTACAATCATGCTAAGCACAGAAAAAGAAGTTTCATCCCCTTAGCATCATCTCTATGCTGGCACGCTAGGTATGACTTGATGTATATTAAGGTACTTCTTGGGTATAGCAAAAGCTATAAAGAAAAGTTTCGGTATGTGTTTCATGTACACGGTACGGCTTTGGACTTTGGAAGTACCATGCAAAGCACAGGTACCCAATGTATTAGGGATACGAGTACGACAAGGTTTTAGAAGTACCATGTTTCATAGCTTTTGGACCTGCATTTTTTTATATTGTATCAATGAACTCCTCCAAGCCAGAGTCGCATTGTAAGGGTTTCTCTAAAAACCAAAATCAATGACAAACAAGTATTACGTATGTCATAGCATTGCAATGCGCTACGAGACACAGACTCTTCCAATTGCAAAAAGTTTATGTGTCAAACATTCCAGGTAAGAGTGTTCGGGATCTTTGTCCAATATATATTAGTTGGACATTTACCTACCCAATATGTTCAGTATGCTGAACTTACTATTAACTATAAGTCGAACTCTTATAAGAGGATTTTAAATTCGCCTAATAAATATATCACGGAACACGACACGCTTACTAAAGAAGACGAGTTCTCCTTGTCAAGCTCAATTATCGATACTTAAGGTTCAATACCATTAGTACCGATATTCAAAATTCATCCATTGGTTGCAGCGTAGGAATTCCGCACACGGACAGATATCCACCAATCACATATACAAGTTAAAACTCTCCCAAATGCAGGGGTTTAAGCGACGAAAGAAAATAAAATAAAATAAATTCTTTATTACAGGTTTTAAAGTTCTTCCCCTTTTGTCTTAATGTTGACTATCGACGCTCCAGTCAAACAGACTTTTTCTCTGCATCACAAGAAGTTTAAAGAAAAAGAAATACATGCAAAAAGTAAAACAACTGAGGGAATTATACAAAAAAAGAAAAGAAAAGAAAAGAGTTTTTCATAATTACTGGTAAGTTCCATTATAGAATATAATAAAATTGGAGGTGTAAAACACCACATCGTCTGTGACTATATTGGAATAACGATTATGTATAGTCGCTTCATAATGATATCGGAATACACCTCCAATTTTTATTATATTCTATAATGGAACTTACCCATAATTATGAAAAACTGTTTTCTTTTTGGTTTAATTCCCTCCGCAGTTGTTTTACTTTTTGTGCGTATTTCTTTTTTCTTTCAACTTCCTGTGATGCAGAGAATAAGGCCTATCTGACTGGAGCGTCAACATTAAGACAAAAGGGGAAGAACTTTTAAAACCTATAATAAAGAGGAAATTTTATTCCATTTTCTTTAGTCGCGTAAACGCCAGCGTTTGGGAGAGTTTTAGCTTGTATATGTGACGATTGGTGGATATATGTTAGTGTGAGGAATTCCTATGCTGCAACCAATGGATAAATTACTAATGGTATTGAACATCGGTACTAATGGTATTGAACCTTACTCGACTAGAAGAAGGCGTCTTCTTTAGTTAGCGTGTCCTGTTCCGAATATGTTTCAAATAGGCCATAGGATCCCATGTAAAATACACACGTAGGAGTTGAATACAATATAAATCTGCCAACACGGTTTCAAACCTAGTGACAATCTCAAACTAGTTTTTTTTTTAATCCTGGTGTAATCCTTTTATATCTGGATTTTATAGATTACTTTTTCTTTTGTTGTTAACTTTTACAGATTACTTTGTGTGCTACGAATTTAGATTACTTTGGGCAATTTGTAACCAATTTCGATTTCTGGAAATAAAAACAACACAAAGTTAAGGCTCCGTTTGTGTGGGCGTAAAATAATTTCTTGGAAAATGTTTTACTTATTTTCTGGTGTTTGGTTGTGCAAAAGATTGGAAAATATTCTACCAGGAATGATGTAGGACGGATTTAGAACCCTTAGAATATTGCCACCTACAATGAGAATCGTGGTGGCTTTGGGTGGGGAATGAGAATATTATTTGAATAAGTGCGCTTAGAAGGAGAAAGGAAAGAAGAAGCGAGAGAAGAGAGAAAGATAGAGGTGTTTCACCCTCGCAAGGGTTAGGCGGTTTCTGCAAGGAAGGACCACAGCCTAAACCCCAATTACAATGGCCTCAGCCTTGTAAAACTCAATTCATTAATCAACTCTATTCCAAATGATAGATTACATCTCAATTTATAATCCATGGGAAAGACTCTTCAAATTCCTAGAACTCTAAATAAAATGAACCTAATTAATGAATACATCCAAAAAGATGTGTGAATGAACCTAGATATAAATTCATACATTGAACCTACTAACATGTGTTTAATGCATCTAGATAAATATTAATGCAAGCACTGAATTAATGATGACCCTTTAACTACTACCAAACTACTATGGATGATCCTTCATCTACCAATCCTTGTACTAACCATGCAGCTCTTGATTAGAGTCTCAGCAACTACCAAAATACCCTCATCTAGCAATTTATTGGTTTTTGTCGTCCTCATCAAGGTAAAACATTTTACTTCATATGGTTGAAAAAGTTTTTTGCTTGAAAAGGTCGTATGTCATTTTCCGAACTTTGACTTCGCGGCTCGACTTATGTTACTTTACTGAGCTCCCCCAAAGCCCCAATCTCATCCACCTATGACCTAACCCTATGCTTTCTCATCAAAGACAAAATTTTGAAAGTAATACACACGTGCATACATATACATACAAACATATATGTATGTGTATATATATATGTTAAGAGAGAGTCAAGCTAATTTACAACTTCTTCTTCTTCTTCTTTTACATTAATTAGTACCAGAACTCTAATTTTTCGGGTTTGTTCCAGAAACTTACCGTGTGGAACAACTATCAACCAAAAACGGGAAAAGGAAAATAAAAACGAAACTTTTACATTTTGCAAAATCATTTTACGCGGAAAAACTTTTACATCCGAAAAATTTTTACTTTGAAACAAACGGAGCCTAAATCACAAATGGATTGAAGTGAGTTCACTGGAAAACATCGTGAGAGCAGTACAAACACAAAAACGATCTACAAAGGCGTTTAATTACGGGGGTGTACCTGTGATGCTGAGGGCGATGATCCCAACGACAAAGACCAGAGCTTGAACTCGCTTCTTCTGGAAATCCAAGGAATCCAGATACCCTAACATTATTACAGCAGGTTTTGCGTCTGAGATTGAGCTTCGTGTGGAAAGGAATAGTCTATGGACTTTTGGCTTTCGTCACAGTGAGTTGGAATTGAGAGAGAGAGAGAGAGAGAGAGAGAGAGAGAGAGAGACAGAGACGACTGACGAGAACGCTGCGCGTGATTGCATTTACAGGAAGCCGGCGTTAAATATTCCGCTAAACTACGCTATAGGTTCCTGTGGTTACAGAAATTCCACTTTGGTCGTTTTAACCGTTTATTTTCAAGTTTTCAACAGTTAAAAAGGCTTCTTTTTTTCCTTTCAATTTTTATTTACACCCCATTTAATCTAAGAGATTATAGGACAATTTTGTAAAGTGAAATTGTTAGAATCCATGTTTAAACTAAAGTAAAAAAAGTAGATTTCACGCCTTTCTATGTAATTTTTTCAGCCAAACCATATCCAAAATGCCTACAATATCATTGTTGGCTACTAAAACATTATATTTGTAAATATATATTTGATATATAATCTTTTAAGGTTGAATAAACTTATAGGTGATTATGTAATTTCAAATAATTCAAAATCAGAGTTTTTTGAGTAGATATTACATTTTGGGATTCAAGGATTATGCCCCAGTTTATTTTTAATTCAATGACCGAATTGAAAAGAATAAAAAATGGGACAGCCGTTCAAATTTAGTTGAAATCAAATTTGAAAGTTTAGACAATAGATTAACATAGTATGGAAGTAATTTATCCCTTGGGAAATGTGGCAGATAGGTTTGTAATTGGAGACATGATTTTTCCTCTTAAAAAGTTGTTCAAAATTATATAGATACCAAATATTTGGTCACATGAAAAAGATTCAATGTTAAATATCTTTAAATGAATGGTGTTTTTAATACCCAATAGTATTGTAAACACTAAGCATTTAAGATTTGAAAACATGAGCTTCCGACTATATAGAAATAATCACCAAATGAATTCCTGTATTTTTATATTAAAGAGCAAAAAACTTTGGTAATCGAAAGTTTCAATAATTAATAATAAGGGAAAATTTCAAAAAAAACCTTTGAACTTTCAGAAACTTTACAAAAAAAAAAACCTGAATTTTAATTAATGACAAAAAGACACTTAAACTTATAATTCCGTTAACAATAAAGTCTCCGTAGTTCAATTCCGTCAATTTGTAACGGATGAACTAACGGAATACATTAACCTTCCTTTCTTTTCTTTTTTTTCTACTTCCAAAAATTACTTCTAACTCTTTCTTTTTTTTAGTAGTAAATAAATAGACAATAAAATTCTTTTTTTTTACTATCTACAAAAATAACTTTAACCCTCCCTCTTTTTTTACTACAGTACCAAATTTTATCTTTCCTCCTCTCTCTCTCTTTTTTATTTTAGAAATTCGACCCCACATCACCAATCAACCCCATAACCATCCACCAAAGCCCTAGCCCTAGTTTCAAAATTTTGAAATTACTTTTAACCTCTTTTTTAAACCTTTATTTTATTTTTTATTTTTTACTTCCAAAACTTTTTAGTAATAAATATATATGCAATAAAGTTTCTTTTTTTTACTATTTTTCAAAACTTACTTTCACCCCCATTTTTTAAAACCAAAATTTACCTTTTCCTTTCTCTCTCCCTCTTGTTTTTTAAGAAATTCGACCACACACTATCAATCAACCCCACAACCAACCGAAAGGGGAATTTCAGATTTTCCTAAAGTCCAAACTCTAAATCACATAGAGAAGAAAGAGAGAGTTTCATTTGAGAGAGAGAGAGAGAGACGTATTTTTTGAAAGTAAAAAATGGTGGTTAAATTTTTTTTTTTTGTAAATAGTAAAAAATGAGGTTAAGGTAATTTTTAATAAATAGTAAGAAAAAAATTAACTTTATTACATATTTATTTATTATTTACAAAAAGGTTTAAATAATTTTAAAAAAAGATAAGGTTTAACACCTTCCGTTAGCCCCATCCGTTACAAATTGACGGAATTGGACGGCGGGGGCTTTATTGTTAGCGGAATGATAAGTTCAAGTGTATTTTTGTTATTAATTAAAGTTTAGATATTTTTTTGTAAAGATCCTAAAAGTTCAGGGGCTTTTTTGATTTTAAAATATGACTAAAATGCATATGAATAAGTAGCCGTGTAACGGATGTGCTTTATATTTAAAAAAAAAAAAAAAAAAGCAATATGGAGACAAATAGTACATTTGTTGCCTTGTAATTCTCTTCTCCTTCCATCATCAGCAAAAGAAATGGTAGTCGACCTACAATAAACAATACTCAAATTTTCTCTATTTTATCACCATCCTAGCTAATGAAACATGGTAGATCATGAGATTGTAATGTCATTCCTTATTTCTGGATGTGTAGACCCACAATATTAATTAGTTTATACTCCGGTGTGAGGTCATCCATCCTTTACCAAGCCCATATGATCAAAAAGGTTTAAGGGATTTGTGGAAAGAGGAACATAAGCTTTTACTATCTACTTGTGGACGATATTAAGGTATCAAGAGAATTTTTCATGTATGTAGTAGTCTCATTGCATATATCAAGATTAATGTGACTGTCACAACAAGTGAGCTATTGCATACAAGAATATTTGGATCAAGAGTCCCAACTTGTTATCAGGAGAGTGGTACGAACCACCTGTTAGGGTTCCGAGTTCCACTTCTGGCCAACCATGATTATTTTGTGAGAGTAAAATTATGTGGTGGTTCAAGACATATATTGAATTATCTCTTTCTAGAGATGCAACCAAATCTTTTTTCCCTCAATATATAGCTCAAGGTTAGCTCTTTCGAGCTCGATTCACTTCTTAAACGACGAGCCAAACTTTTAGGCTCGTTTGGTTTTCGAACGAGCAATTCTTGAGTAATGACTTCGATTAAAACCTAAGTAATTTCAAACATGATCAATGGTAAAATGCAATTATTGTAGCCAAAATTACCATGATCTCTTTACATATGCAATTTCGAACCTCGAAATAGTGAATTGACAACTAAATTTATCTCGTCCAATTGTTAATGATTAAACTTGATAAGGTAAAAGCATACACATATTGTGAACATGATTGACGCTGGATCATAGTAAGGTAATCGCGATTACTTGGGACTTTTGCGGAAATCCAATGATGTTAAGTATTTTATTGGAAGTAAACTTGGGTTTGAATTCATGATTGCGATTGACAACGAAAGTGGTGGCTAAGTGTTGGCATTAGGCTAAAGGTGGATTTGGCTTTAAAAGTCAAATAGTAATTTTTTTTTTTGTCTTTATTCAAAAAAAAAATCGCATTTGTTAGTTTTGCGTCAACCTTTTGTGACTTATTGATTCGTCTTGACGAAATGAATCGAAAAAGTATAAAATTTTAATCGAAACTCATAAATTTTTTAAAACAGACAAAAATAAGTAAAGTAAGTCTTTTTGACTTATTTTTGTCTTTATTCAAAAAATATATGAGTTTTGATCATACCTTTTTACTTTTCCGATTCCTCTCGACGAGATGAATCAATAAGTTACAAAAACTTAACGCAAAACAAACAAATGCAAAAATAAATCAATAAATAAAGTCAAAATATTTCTCTCCCTTTAATTGCACTAGTCTACTTGTAGGATCCTTAATACTATGAGGCCCTGTTTTATAGGAGGGATTAGAGGTAGGATTGGACTATTAGTCCCCTGGACTAATAGTTCTGTGTTTGTGTAACCTTTAATTCCGGGACTAATAATCCCAACCGGACTATTAGTCATTTTTGAAGGGGACAATATAATCCTAAGGGGGGAGGTGGGATAAATAGTCTGGGGACTAAGGAAGGTTGGGATTAAGGACAAAGTTACCAAAATACCCTGTTGTTTGCCCTTGTTTGCTTCGGAAGTTAAAGAAATTAAGGGCAAAGGTTTTTTTTTTTTTTAAATGCAAACATTTTGAAAACAAGCCTAATAATTTTGATATGAGTTTTTTTGTGTTAGAAGCTTTACCTAATCAACTTTTGCATTTTTTTTCTTTCTTTCTTTTCGATATGATTAAAAAAAATAGAGTCATGCTATGTGTACCGACAGATTTGTAGGGAAACCATACCGACCGGCCGCGCCGGGCCTTCTTCGGCCACCAGACGGCCTGTGTACATATACATGAAAAATGGTATTTAGATCAAGCACCATACACATATCGGATGCCGTTGATTCCCGCATGGGCCCCTCGGTTTTTTTTTAAAAATTTTTTGGACGGCTCGGATCGGCCGTCTAGTGGCCAGAGAAGGCCCGGCGCAGCCGGTCGGTACGATTTCCCTACAAATGGTCGGTACGTATATCATTAGTGTAAAAAAAATAGCAATTCTTTTGTTTCTTTTTTTGGTTTGGTCAATAAAATGGCACTTAGACCACACAAAGGTTTTCTTTTCATTTTTTTGATCAAATTAATTGATGTGGTTGTAAAGAGTAGTCGGGGTTAGAGATAATTTTTTGGGTTCAAATAGAATCACTCATCTATAAATTGCACTTGGGACAATATGAATAATTCTTTTTTAAGAAATACTGCTATCACAAGTAGAAAAGTGAATTTTCCTGGTGATGTAGTGTGATTGAATGTAATTCTCAATCAAACCAAAAAGACAATTTGTGGGATTAGATTAGTTTCTATCACCGTTATATATGTATAACACTTAGCATCCATTTTTTTTAATTATTGGTTAATTAAAAAAAAACTCCCCTTAGCATCTGAATGGAATCACTCAACTATATATTGCACTGTGGGCAATATAGACAATTGAACTATTAATCTTTGTCAAGCGGTATTCAAAACAACTATAAGACACACGGAATTAACATTGTCTATTGTTGAATCCCATGCACAAACAAACGTGGATACTTCCAAATAATCCCCTCACTAATAATTTATTGACCACAATCTCATCTAATTCAATCCCTCCAATCAAACAGGGCTAGAAACCTAAGAACAAGGCAAAAGTTTCTTATTTATCCGTACGTACACCTATGACCAAAAATTTTACTGGCCACAAATTTATGCAGAAGTATATGTTATATAAATTAATAATTAACTCCAAAACAAGATTTAATGCAATTTGAAACTAGTGAAGAAGGGGAGATTTGGCCAAAAATCCATCATATTTATATTTTTTGAGCTTAAGGACATGTGCCTTTTATAATCAAACATAAAGACAAGTGTGCTGCTAAAATACCATTTTCTGCAAAACTAATGAAAGTTCACTAAGAACTGAAAGTTAATGAAAGTGCCTAAAACTCTAGGGTACTTGTAACGCCCCGATTTTTCACAAAATTTCGGAAGCATTAACCCTAAAATATACTGAATTTTACAAACTACTAGGCCCCTATTTGTCATTATACAAAATTTACATTTAAAAATTAAAAAAAAATCTAACATTTTATTTAAACATTTTCAGAGCGACTCTAGTCTTGATACAGATCTCAAGCATCCTTGATCTTCGCCCTTGGTATTCCTCCTGTGTCAAACTGCTCCATCATTGAACCCTGCACCCTCTGGCAAATTGATCTCCGAAGCAACTGATTTACCAGGATACAAACGTATCCGTGAGTGATAATTCACCCAGTAGAATAATCCCAATCCTACCAACCCCTTACTCTACAATTAGCATTCAATAATAACAATAATATCATAATTGATAATACACGAGAGGTACATAATTATAGCACATCGTCTTTTTCTTTACTATCCATCATTTTACATGAAATCTAAGGATCATCTCCATGAGAACCTTTCCTTCCACATCCACTAACTACAACCGTCTCATGGATCCACTATTCCTCTTGCTTATCCTGTACCAGGGTCCTAAAATAATTTTTAGCAAAAGAATTATAATAAAATGTTAAAACAAATTGACGTAAAAATTCGGGTCGTTACAGGAAGAGCCAATAGTACTAGAAGAAGAACAAGTACAAAACCAAGGTGTAGAGATGGGCGATGCTGAGCCGAAATTGGAAGAAGATGCGGAAAATAGCAGTGACAGTGACGATGGATTTTTAACAGAGCCAGAAATGGACTACTATGGCTAGCTCTTACCCATAGATGCACCCAGAGACATGGATGCCGAGCTGCAGTGGTGGCTGACAAGTCAACGGTTCGAAATGCAAGAACTTCCACCTTCTCCAGCCCCAGTACCAATGGAAGAATCCGACAGTGAGTGTGAAGTCATAGATGCCGACCCTCCACCTCATCCTAAGATGGCTCGACCCGCAGGAATTCCATGGATAGGACACCATTCTGACTATGATCCAAACACTTGGGTCTATATATAGCTAGAACCGTTATACCTTTGCCCATTCATGATCCGATCCCAGTCCGCTTACCTAGGGCCAGTACAGATCCGAGCCCCATGCTATAATGGATACTACCTCATCGCTGTACCCCCAGGATTCCAGGAACATTACACCGACCGCATCCATTATTCACGAGTCACAAGGACCCGCCCTGAACAAGGACATCGTATCATTATAGAGGATGCCGACTTCACCGATCACATCACCTATACTGAGATACCCATCCGCCGAGAACCCTATAACAACCCAAACCCCAACGAAGGACAAGAAGAACCACTATGGCGAGTAACATGGCGCTGTTACGGGCTTACCAAGGACACCGTCGAGTCACAGGATCTACTCGAGGAGCACTATCCGACACTTTTCTACTGATCGATTTCTCTAGCATCTACTAGTCATTTCACACACAACACATTTTTGTTCTTTCTAGGGAAATAGTTGTGGTAGAAGGAAATTTTTTTTTTTTTTACTCCTATTGTAGTAGCTACACATTTCTGTAGATGTTTTGACATGAATAATGTACTTGATTCGTTTGTTAATAAAGAAAGGTTTCCTTTAACATTCTGTTTCCATGTATATAATAGATATACAAATATATATGTTCTTATAATAAAACCCCCTTACTAATTTATAACAGTATTTAGATGGTGGAAACTCATGAGGAATCTGTGAGCAACGGTCAACAGAACGGGCAATCACAAGAACCACTCATCACCAACGCCCTTAACAATGTTGCACAAATCCTACAAACCCTAGCCACCAACCCACCTATGCAGCAACCAAGAACCCAAAACCGCGCTTACTTCCTTTCTGAATTCAGGAAGCAAAGACCCCCAACCTTCCAAGGGACACCTGACCCTCTTGTTGCCAACCATTGGATCCGACAAATTAAGAAGATGTTGGAAGCTTTGGGAGTCCAGCTAAGTGCTGACCAGATAGCTCTGGCCACTTACCAATTTGAAGGAGAGGTGGATTGTTGGTGGGAAGCCACCAAAACTACTATCAACCTTGCCACACTTATGTGGGCTCAATTCGAGGCTATCTTTTTGGAAAAGTACTTTCTAGCCCCTATGAAAGATGAAATGACACAAAAATTCATGACCTTGCGTAAGGGAAACATGACAGTGACTCAATACATGTCCCGATTCGACGAACTGTCACGCTTCGCCACAGAGTACATACCAACCGAATCGGCTAAGGCTAGAAAATTCGAATGGGGACTGGACCACGCACTCAAAGAAAAGGTAGTTGGGTTATGACTCTCAACTTATGCATAGGTGGTGCAGGCCACTTTGATTAAGGAAAGAGAACTCAACGACTATTATAAGATCGGGGATGCAAAAAGGGCCGCACCACAACAAGGAGGACCTATTCGAAATAACAACCAAGGGTATGTTGCTCCAAAACCCTATTCTCAGAACAACCATCGTCCAAAACAACACAACCAACCCTACCAACCCTGGAGAAACCCCAACCCCAACTCAAACCCTAACCCTGGGCCAAACCGCAACCACTTTCCCCAGAATCAATATCCAGGCCGCCGCTGTTATTTCTTTCACGAAGAAGGGCGTATCCAGGTCCACTGCCCCAAATTGATCCAAGTCGAAAACCAGGGAGAACAACCGTCGCAAAATCAAGTCAAGACCACAGGATCTGAAAATCAGAATCAAGCTAGGCCGATTTGGAATGGTAACTAACCCGGAGGACAAAACCAACCGCGTGGAGGGTGGAACCAACCACCAACCCGCTCATTTCAGAACAGAGGACCAAACGGGCCAACCCAGCCAATGCAGGGAGGGTGTTTGCACTGTAAGGAAAGGAAGAGGAAATGGACCCTGCAGTAATCCAAGGTGCCCTCACTCTTTATACCACATACGTTCAAGCACTATTTGATTCCGGAGTTTCGCACTCATTCATATCTGTCGCATGTGTATCTACACTTGGATTAGAAACTGAACCCCTAAAGATGACTATGCATGTGACCTCACCATTAGGGGGTAAGATTTCGGTAGTACTAGTCTACAAAGGGTGCGAACTAGAAGTATAGAACTTGCGGTTAACATGCGACTTACGAGTAATCGAAATGACGGACTTTGACGTCATACTCGGGATGAACTGGTTGACCGCACACCGAGCTGTCATAGACTACCATCGAAAGATGGTGACAGCTTATTCATTAGATGGAACATGTTTCAAGTTTAAGGGGGATAGACAAGACCCTTCTGCACCTAACGCACACAAAACGAAATGGCATAAGAAACTTTTCGGATGGCTTGCGAGCCTCATGTTGGAAGAAACGAATTGAATGGAGTTGGACCTTCCTCACATCGTCTGCGAATACAAGGACGTGTTTCCCAAGGAATTACCAGGATTACCGCCGCCAAGGGAAATAGATTTCACCATCGAGTTACAGTCCGGTACGACCCCAATTTCTATGGCCCCGTATCAGATGGCTTCAGCAGAATTACGAGAATTAAATATGCAACTTCAAGAACTCTTAGAGAAGGGTTTTATACATCCCAGTACTTCACCATGGGGAGCCCCTGCTTTATTTGTCAAAAAGAAAGAGGGAACGCTCCGACTTTGTATCGACTACCGCTAACTCAACAAGGTCACAATCAAAAACCGATACCCACTATCAAGAATAGATGACTTGTTCGACCAACTGAGAGGTTCGATTTATTTCTCAAAAATTGATCTAAGGTTTGGATATCACCAATTGCGAATTTGAGATTGTGATATACCAAAGACGGCGTTCCGCACACATTATGGACACTACGAGTTCGTAGTCATGCCGTTCGGCCTAACCAATGCTCCTACAGTTTTCATGTGTCTAATGAACCAGATTTTCATGTCGTACTTGGACAAATTTGTGGTAATGTTCATCGATGACATCCTTGTATACTCCCCAACGGAGAAAGAACACGAAAACCACTTGAGAATTGTCCTTCAAGTCCTTCGATACAATCATTTGTATGCAAAGGCCAGCAAGTGCGAATTTTGGATGAAAGAAGTCAAATTCCTAGGACACATGGTGTCAGAGAAAGGAATTTCAGTCGACAACAACAAGATAGAAGCGGTCATAGATTGGAAAAGACCTTCTACAGTGTTCAAGATTAGAAGTTTCTTAGGATTAACTGGTTATTACAGAAGATTCATTCAAGATTTCTCCATCTTGGGAAAACTATTGACATGACTAACCCAAAAAGGGGTTAAGTTTGAATGGAATGAAGCATGTGAGAAGTCGTTCCAATAACTTAAGAAGAGGTTGACTAGCGCTCCTATATTGATCATCCCCGAACGAGACATAGGGTATACAGTATACTGTGATGCATCTAAAGATGGATTGGGAGCTGTACTCATGCAAAATGGAAAGGTTGTTGCTTACGGATCTCGACAATTGAGGCCACATGAAAGGAACTATCCGACTCACGATTTGGAGCTGGCAACAGTAGTGTTAGCCCTAAAGTCTTGGCGACACTATCTATACGGAGAGTAGTTCGAGGTATTCATGGACCGCAAGAGTTTGAAATATTTGTTTACTTAAAAGGAGCTAAACATGAGGCAAAGGAGATGGATGGAAGACCTTAACAGATTCAAGTTGCAGCCAACCGCAAAAGGCGCCGACGCTTGTCTTTTCGCCATGGTCGCAACCACGGCCTTACACTGAGAAATTCTTTTAGCCCAAACCTTTGAACAAGAATGTGACTTCATCAGATACCAACTCTCAATTGGAAAAGCAGCAACCGGATGGGAAATCCACGCTGACAAGAGCCTCCACTTCCAAGGAAGAATTTTTGTACCAGACATTAGCACCCTTCGGAAAGCAGTACTTAAAGAATTCCACCATTCCAATTTCGCCGTCCACCCAGGGAGCACCAAGATGTACCAAGACCTCCACCGACAATATTGGTGGGCTGGAATCAAGAAGGACGTGGCCAAATACGTTTCCACATGTCTCCCCTGTCAACAAATAAAAGCGGAACATTAGAAGCCCGGTGGGACCCTGCAACCCTTGCCTATACCCGGATGGAAGTGGGAACATATTGCCATGGATTTTGTGACAGGACTACCTAGGTCTCCGTAATTAAACACCGCCATTTGGGTGATAGTCGATCGTTTAACCAAATCCGCCCACTTTTTACCCATGAAGATGACGGATTCAATGAACTCTCTCAGCAGACTCTACATCCGAGAAATCGCGCGATTACACGGTGTACCCGTATCCATTGCGTGTGATCGAGATTTGCGATTCAAGTCGACCTTTTGGGATAGCCTACAGAAGGCATTGGGAACTGACCTTCGTCTCAGCACCGCATTTCACCCACAGACGGACGGATAATCCGAAAGAACGATCCAAATCTTAGAAGACATGCTCCGTGCCTGCATTCTAGACTTTAAGGGAAGTTGGAAACGACAACCCCTAGTCGAGTTCGCCTATAACAACAACTATCAATCCAACATAGAAATGGCACCATACGAAGCTTTGTATGGACGACCCTATCGATCGCCAGTTTGTTGGGCTGAGTTGGGAGAAGCAAGCTTACTAGGACCAGAGTTAGTCTGAGAGACAACCGAAAAGATCAAAACGATTCGCCAACGGCTCCTGGCCGTGCAGAGTCGACAAAAGAGCTACGCCGACAAAAAGACCAGACCGTTGACCTTTTAGGTTGGAGAACATGTGTTTCTAAAGATTAGACCGCGAAAAGGAACTATTAGATTTGGAAAGAAAGGGAAACTGTCACCATGCTACATTGGACCTTTCGAAATCCTTCAGAAAATAGGAGAAGTGGCATACCATCTGGCACTACCACCACAATTGGATTGAGTTCATAACGTATTCCACGTGTCTATGCTCCGAAAGTACATATCACATCCTTCCCACATCATCAATTGGGAAAATGTCGAACTTAACGAGGACGTCACTCTTGAGGAACAACTTGTAGAGATCCAAGACGATAGTGAGAAGTGCATTCGAGGCAAGACCATTCAACTTGTTCGAGTCCTTTGGCGACATCGAGGAATCGAGGAATCAACTTGGGAACAAGTAGATGCTATGCGCGCCAACTATCCGAATTTGTTTCCACCTGAAGGTACACCCTAATTTCGAGGACAAAATTTTGTTAAGGGTGATAGGTTGTAACAACCCGTATTTTTTTATATATTATTAATAAGCATTATTAGTAATAACAAAATTCTTTTCCTTAATATATATATATATATATATATATATATACACACACACACACACAAATATATTTATTTATTCATTTCTTTTTATTTTGCATGCAATATATACATGCATGCATTTTTTTTTCCTACACACTTGTATGCATGCATGCACCCTCTCCAACTCCCTCATCTCACTCTCCTGCAGTCTCCCTCCCTCCCTCCCACATCTCACTCTCTCTTTAGCCATTACTCCCTCCATTCCTTCTCTTCCAAGAAAATCAAGTTCATCCCCCATTGCCCAAAACAAAAAAAAATTCTTTCACCACCAAGCCAAACCGAATTCAATCTGTTCGTATCCATTCTCTGCCTCTTCTCTAATCTCAAATTCGGCCCCAATTCATCCATCCAAATCCCATGAACCCAAATTTCATTAAATTTGATCTTATCCTCCTCAACCAAAATTCACCTATAAATACCCCACAACTTAGGCCACGAACTCACCCCTACACCCTTCACACTCCACTGCGCAGTATTGAGAGAAAAACCGCAGCCAAATTGACGCTCTAAACTATGGAGTTTTAGAGAGAGAGAAAAAGAGAGAAAAGTGGGTTTATGTCCAAAAACCAACCGAAACCCAAACCGACAATTCCAATCTCTTCCTACAACTCCTAGCATCACCAAACGTCGTCCAATTTGGTCCCAAAGTTTCCCGGTCATCAAACCCGAAGTTGTCTTCTCCAAAATTCCAAGTTTCTATTTGAACCAATTCGATCCGATTCAAGGTATTATAATCCATTTCAACCTCCTCTCTATGTATATTAAGTGTTTTTAGGCCTAGAACATAGTCTCACAGGGTCTCATGCATCAAACCATGAAGAAAAATGAAAAAAATAAAAACTGGACGTGACCTTGCAGGCGCAACCTTCGGGCCGCAAGAACCAGAGCCGAGTTAGCGGCTAACTACTTCACCGCAAGGTTGACCAACTCAAACCTTGCAGCCAAACCTCCCACTGCAAACTCAACTCGGTTTTCAATAAAATTGGTTTGAAACCATTTTGCGACCTTCCAAGCCTCATTTTTGACACCCAAACTATTTTTCCTAGACTTCTTGCACCTCAAAGATCATACCTTGTTAATATCATTTTTTTATTTTATTATCTATTTATTAATTAATTACTTGTTTTCATTCAAAAGTTTACATACGAAATTCTTTACAACCTTATAAATCATGATATTGATGCCCAAGTAATTTTTTTTAGACTCTTTACATTCCGAAGATAAAACATTGTTAACCTCAACGTATTTTATTTATTAAATAATTTATTATCCATTTATTCTACTTTCGACAACTTCTGTTAATATCATTATTTAAAATAATCCCGCGATCCTCCGAACCCAATTTTTGACACTCGAACATATTATATAGGACCGTTAGGACTCTTATTACAGTCATGATAGTTATTCTAATATTTTTACCTAATTAATGTATTTAATGAGTTTTTAATCAATCTAATTTCTTAGAAATAATTAATGAGAGCCTAGAAAAAAAATTTTAATTTTATTTATTTATAAAAGTTCGTACTTTATTATTGACATCGTGGCCCATACAAGACTAAGGGCAATGACTCATTCATAAAAGGTTGCGTGACTGCATTGCTTATTAATTGTTTTAATTATTATTGATTAATTGTATATTGCACCGATACTTGATTTGAATGCTAGATTGGACCCTAGAGACATGGGGTGATATGCGAATAGAATTCACCTAGACGATGCTAGGTAATGGATGAATTGGAAAGTTTTATTTTTAGATTGCCTGCAGGCGGGATTTTGAGATGTGATGAGTTGGATATGATGATTTGGAACTGGCAAAGTGATAGGCGCGTAAATGTTCACATTAGCGCCTCCTAATTTATCTTTGTTACGTCTCATTTATGTTATTAATTAGAGTTTAATGCTTAATTTGTGTATTTTCAGTATTTGGAGGATTTAGTGCAAGAAGTGCGAAATTAAAATATTATATGGTGATTGAAGGTGGTCCGTTTGAAGGTCAATACAGAGTCAAGAATTTTGCTATGAACTTAAGTAGTCCATGGGCATGACTACATAGGATAATAATGGCTTTTGGATCAATTGGGAATTAGGTCGGTCAGTGAAGTGTGGCCCCGACTTGGAATTAGAATTAAAAAAGGAGAGAAGGGTTGTTGGCTTAATATATATATATATATATATATATATATATATATATATACACATGCCCACATATGAAAGGAGAAGATTTGGGGGCTGCCGAAATCAAAGAACAAGGCGGCGGAAAAGAATGAAGAAAGGGACTGCCGAGTGCCATTTTCTTTGGTTAGGATTTTATTTCGGCAGCAGCTTTAGATTTTGGAAAAAATCGGCAGCAGCAGCTTTTGAAAAAAAAGGGCGGCTGTCAGAGGAAAAAAATATAAAAGGGAGGACAGAGAGCTGCGAGAAAAAAAGGAACGGAGGGTTGTCAGAGAAAAACACAAGCAGCGATCGAGGGTTAAAGAAAGAACAGGGCTGCAATTTCTCCCACTGTATTTTCAGTACACACTCCGACCTTTATTTTACAGTATTGATTTCTTCGAAGCTTTGTTTTTCTCTTTTAAGTTTTGTTCAGATCTCCGCACACCGGTAACTCGTATTGATTTCTGTTCTTTATTAAAGTTATTCATTGGTATTTAATTAGTTGTTATTTTTTTGTTTATTTTTCATCTTGCGTAATAGAATCATGTTTCAATTTAGGGTTTCTTTTGTTTATCACATAATGATTAGTGAGTAGTGATATAGGTAGGGTCGCGGGGTGATTAGCACGCCGTGATCAGTTCGGGTACTGCTCTTTTTATCAAACAATGTAAAAATGATTTAAGATTGGAAAAATACTTCCCGCGGACGAATCTGGGCATTGTCGGAGCCCTTGTGAACGGGGGAATGGGGGTCCAAAACCCATTCTCCGCTGCGCATGGGTATACGGCGACCCTAAGGTTTCGCATCTTGCGGGGTATCTTTTCAATCCAAAATTGAACATTTTTAAGAATACCAAATTGAGCAGGTTGATCTGGACTGGTTACGAGTGCTATGAACCCTACGACTATACCTCTTTTTAATTATTTGAAAAGAAAAGTTATTTTTCTTAAGTTTTAGTTAATCTCAAACAAAACAACAAGGGGTAGCTACCTAAGAGCTAATTTTAATTCTACAACTCGAATTTTTAGTCAGCACACATCACCGTCTCTGTGGATTCGACTCCGGACTTACCGGATATTATGCTGCGTCGATCTCCGCCCTACGCTTGGGGCAACCCATTAATTTAGGACTAGGAAATCGATCAAGCACAAAGTAAGCCCAGTGATGATTTGAAGTTGGCAAAGTAAACCCAGCGGTGATTTGAAACTGGTAAAGTAAGCCCAGCGATGATTGTGAAGTGGTGCATAAGATAAGCGAACCCTAGTTATGATTCGGGCATGATAAGCTTTCCTTTTGTTGTAATGAGAGGGATACACACTAGGTACATAACTTAGGTGCAATCTGCGACAGCAGAGGAAAGCGATCTCATGGGATAGGGCATAGCTAGCGGTTGGGGAGGAAAGATCTCACGGTTGAGATCTTAGATCACACATTAGGCTAATGGATAGTATTAAATCGGCTATGTGTGGAATTTCTGTTCAATTCCTCTGCATCAATATTATTTTGTTTGCTTGCTAGCTGTAAAGAAAGAGGGGTGGTTGGGTAGGATTATATTACGGGGTGAACTTTATCACTCAGGTACGGATTGCCTGGCATCCGTGCTAGATTTTGCAGAAAATCAAGAAGAGACACAAAACCCTGAAGGCAAAACCCTGAAGGCAAGCAGTATTATGTAGAGGGGAATCCAGAGGTGGGAGTAGAGCCAGAGTACGCTTGGGATCCGTATCAAGCCTAGAAGTCGGCTCTGTAATCTTGTCTATTTTATTACCACAAGGACTATTTTTAGTATTTCCACATTGGTTTGTAATAAATGAATTCATATGTTGAATTATCTACTTAGAGATTTGAATTTTTAATAAAAAAAAGTTTTTCGAAATTTATAATTAATGCCTCCGATTTTATTTCCAAAAATCGGGACGTTACATAAATGGAAACTATTTTTTCGTATTTATGGCTAATTTCCCCTTCTTTTAAACTCAAACAAATCCTATTATCCACCCATTAGGCATATAAGGTGTATAAGAAAGTCATCCATTTTGAACAACCACAAAGCTATCTTCGGTGGGTTATTTAGGAATCGATCCGAAGAATAAGTGCTATGCAACTAATGGGAGACGCACAAGCATATCTGGTTTTGAAAACTAAACTATGGGGCATTTACAAAAGGATTGGGGGATGCTATAGTGCAACAATGCAATACAGTCTTATAGGGCTACACCCTCATATTTGAAAAAGGCATGATGAATGTTATAATTGAAGTTGATTTGAGGGATGGATGAACCTAATCAAGTAGGGTTCAAATGCAACAAAACGTCTCCAACTCTAATTGACGATTCAATATTCTCTGGCTCAACCAAACGGGCTCTACGATTTGGCACATTTATTGGCAAGCAAACAAAAGTACGGATCATTTGGCAAGGATGGGAGCAAAACAATTGGAAGAATTTGTGAAGCGCGAGGAGCCACCTTCTTCTGTTAGACATTTTGTGCTTGAGGACGCACTAGGACTAGATCATTTGAGAGATGACTCTTGATGATTATATTTGATTCTGGTTGAACTTGTTTTACTTTCCAAAGTATTCGATTCTCTATAATGTAATAACTTTTCGTTGTTGGTTGCAATCTTCACTATTCCCTCTCGCTATCAGCTATCTCATTTAAAAATTTCATACGTTTGAAAGACGTTTATTTGTTTTGGTTCATGCTTGTGTAAGTTGAGACTTAGGGGATTAATTCCTCTCTATACTCCATCTCTCCATACTCTCCTTATGGCACCTCGTACTCTTGAGTTGACACCAAGAATTGAAACTAATCATCTCATAGTGATGAGTCATTTTTCGTTGTGCTCGACCAACGACTTGCAAAACAGATTGTGTAAAGACCCAAATTCATAAAATTTATTTAAATATTTTATAAGAGATGGAAGGAGGAAATTGATTCAAAATATCTAGAATTGGGGCTAATGTGATAAAGTGTTGCATTGGAGGGGTGAATGTGTGATATGTGTATATATGTGTGTGAGGCGAGAGGCAGGGAATTTTATTTCCCATTCTCTCCATCTCTCGGCTCTCTCTCCCTTCTCTCGGTCTCTCTCTCTCACTCTCACTCTCACTCTCACCCAAATTACATTCGAAACCCACACAAAAACAACCTTCAATCCTTCATTCCTTCACTTAGTGGGGCTTGGTTCTCATTGGTTTGAGCTCGGTGGAGGCGAATTCCATTCGATTCCAAGATTTGGGGCTAGGGCTTGGAAAATCTTTGAGTTTGTTCTTCAATCTTTGAGGTAGGGAGTTTTAACTTTCAATATATGTTTATGACTTGTTTCTTGTAGCTTGATTGGTGTCTTTGATCGTTGTTGTTGTTGTTGTTGAGAAATCCATGAAAATCTGTAGAAATTCTGCTCGAACAGCCTTTGTTATCA